>NC_056737.1:930529307-930545998 GCF_019279795.1 Protopterus annectens | reverse complement strand
GGGAAAAGGGTTTATCCTGGGCAAAACTTCATTAATATTAAAGGGCAGTGCAAAGAGTTCATCCTGGGCAAAACTTCATTAATATTCACAGGCAATATGAAGAGTTAATCCTTGGCAAAACTTTTTTAATATTAAGGGACAGTGAGAAGAGTTAATCCTTGGCAAAACTTTATTAATATTAAGAAGCAGTAAGAAGAGTTCAACCTGGGCATAACTTTATTAATATTAATGGGCAGTGTGAAGAGTTCATCCTGTGCAGAACCTCTTTAATATTAAGGGGCAGTGAGATTAGTTCATCCTGGGCAAAACTTCATTAATATTAAGGGGTAGTGCGAAGAGTTCATTCTGGGCAAAACTTCATTAATATTAAGTGGCAGTGAGAAGAGTTCATCCTGGGCAAAACTTCAATAATATTAAGGGGCAGTGAGAAGAGTTCATCCTAAGCAAAACTTCATTCATTTTATGGAAAGTGAGAAGAGTTAATCCTGGGCAAAACTTAATTAAAATTAAGGGGCAGTGTGAAGAGTTCATCCTGGGCAAAACGTCTTTAATATTAAGTGGCAGTGAGATGAGTTAATCCTGGGCAAAACTTCATTAAAATTAAGGGGCAGTGCGAAGAGTTCATCCTGGGCAAAACTTCATTAAAATTAAGGGGCAGTGAGATGAGTTCATCCAGGGCAAAACTGCATTAATATTAAGAGGCAGTTTGAGGAGTTCATCCTAGGCAAAACTTTATTAATATTAATGGACATTGAGAAGAGCTCATCCTAAGCAAATATTAATTTATATTAAAGAGCAGTTGGAAGAGTTCATCCTGGGCAAAACTTAATTAAAATTAAGGGGCAGTGAGATGAGTTCATTCAGGGCAATACTTCATTAATCTTAAGGGGCAGTGAGAAGGGTTCATCCTTGGCAAAACGTCTTTAATATTAAGTCGTAATGCGAAGAGTTCCCTCTGGAGAAAACATCATTAATATTAAGGGGCAAGCTTAAATAATATTAGGGGGCAGTACGAAGAGTTCATCCTGCACAAAACTTCATTAATATTAAGGGGCAGTGCGAAGAGTTTATCCTAGGCAAAACTTCATTAATATTAAAGGGCAGAGCGAGGAATTCATTCTGGGCAAAACTTCATTAATATTCACTGGCAATACGAAGAATCAATCCTTTTCAAATCTTCTTTAAAATTAAGGGACAGTGCGAAGAGTTAATCCTTGGCAAAATTCATTAATAATAAGAGGCAGTGAGAAGAGTTCATCCTGGGTATAACTTTATTAATATTAAGGGGCAGTGAGAAGAGTTCACCCTGGGCAAAACTTCATTAATATTAAGGGGCAGTGTGAAGAGTTCATCCTGTGCAGAACTTCTTTAATATTAAGGGGCAGTGAGATTAGTTCATCCTGGGCAAAACTTCATTAATATAAAGGGGTAGTGCGAAGAGTTCATTCTGGGCAAAACGTCATTAATATTAAGTGGCAGTGAGAAGAGTTCATCCTGGGCAAAACTTCAATAATATTAAGGGGCAGTGAGAAAAGTTCATCCTCGGCAAAACTTCATTAATATTAAGGAGCAGTGAGAAGAGTTAATCCTGGGAAAACTTCATTAATATTAAGGGGCAGTGCAAAGAGTTCATCCTGGGCAAAACTTCATTAAAATTAAGGGGCAGTGAGATGAGTTCATCCAGGGCAAAACTGCATTAACATTAAGGGGCAGTTTGAAGAGTTCATCCTTGGCAAGACTTCATTAATATTAAGGACCAGTGAGTAGAGCTCATCCTAGGCAAAACGTAATTTATATTAAAGGGCAGTGCGGAGAGTTCATCCTGGGCAAAACTTCGTTAATATTAAAGGGCAGTAAGAAGGGTTCATCCTGGGCAAAACTTCATTAATATTAAGGGGCAGTGTGAAGAGTTCATCCTCAGTAGAACTTCTTTAATATTAAGGGGCAGTGAGATTAGTTCATCCTTGTCAAAACTTCATTAACATTAAGTGGCAGTGCGAAGAGTTCATTCTGGGCAAAACTTCAATAATATTAAGGGGCAGTGAGAAAAGTTCATCCTCGGCAAAACTTCATTAATATTAAGGGGCAGTGAGAAGAGTTCATCCTAAGCAAAACTTCATTCATTTTAAGGAAAAGTGAGAAGAGTTCATCCTGGGGAAACTTAATTAAAATTAAGGGGCAGTGAGATGAGTTCATCCAGGGCAATACTTCATTAATCTTAAGAGGCAGTGAGAAGGGTTCATCCTTGACAAAACGTCTTTAATATTAAGTCATAGTGTGAAGAGTTCCCTCTGGAGAAAACATCATTAATATTAAGGGGCAGTGAGAAGAGCTCATCTTGTGTAAAACTTCATTAATATTATGAGGCAGTGAGAAGAGTTCATCCTGGGAAAACTTCATTAATATTAAGGGGCAGTGCGAAGAGTTCATCCTGGGGAAAACTTCATTAATATTAAGGGGCAGTGCAAAGAGTTCATCCTGGGCAAAAGTTCATTAAAATTAAGGGGCAGTGAGATGAGTTCATCCAGGGCAAAACTGCATTAATATTAAGGGGCAGTTTGAAGAGTTCATCCTTGGCAAAACTTCATTAATATTAAGGAGCAGTGAGAAGAGCTCATCCTAGGCAAAACCTAATTTATATTAAAGGGCAGTGCGAAGAGTTCATCCTGGGCAAAACTTCGTTAATATTAAAGGGCAGTAAGAAGGGTTCATCCTGGGCAAAACTTCATTAATATTAAGGGGCAGTGTGAAGAGGTCATCCTCAGTAGAACTTCTTTAATATTAAGGGGCAGTGAGATTAGTTCATCCTTGTCAAAACTTCATTAATATTAAGGGGCAGTGCGAAGAGTTCATTCTGGGCAAAACTTCAATAATATTAAGGGGCAGTGAGAAAAGTTCATCCTCGGCAAAACTTCATTAATATTAAGGGGCAGTGAGAAGAGTTCATCCTAAGCAAAACTTCATTCATTTTAAGGGAAAGTGAGAAGAGTTCATCCTGGGGAAAACTTAATTAAAATTAAGGGGCAGTGAGATGAGTTCATCCAGGGCAATACTTCATTAATCTTAAGAGGCAGTGAGAAGGGTTCATCCTTGACAAAACGTCTTTAATATTAAGTCATAGTGCGAAGAGTTCCCTCTGGAGAAAACATCATTAATATTAAGGAGCAGTGAGAAGAGTTCATCCTGCACAAAACTTCATTAATATTAAAGGGCAGAGTGAGGAATTCATTCTGGGAAATCTTCATTAATATTAAGGGAGAGTGCAAAGAGTTCATCATGGCAAAAACTTCATTAATATTAAGGTGCAGTGTGAAGAGTTCATCCTGCACAAAACTTCATTAATATTAAGGGGCAGTGCGAAGAGTTTATCCTGGGCAAAACTTCATTAATATTAAAGGGCAGAGCGAGGAATTCATTCTGGGAAAAACTTCATTAATATTAAGGGCGAGTGCAAAGAGTTCATCATGGCAAAAACTTCATTAATATTAAGTGGCAGTGCGAAGAGTTCATCCTGGGCAAAACTTCATTAATATTCATGGGCAAAACTTCATTAATATTCACTGGCAATACGAAGAATTAATCCTTGGCAAAACTTCTTTAAAATTAAGGGACAGTGCAAAGAGTTAATCCTTGGCAAAACTTTATTAATATTAAGGGACAGTGTGAAGAGTTCATCCTGTGCAGAACCTCTTTAATATTAAGGGGCAGTGAGAAAAGTTCATCCTCGGCAAAACTTCATTAATATTAAGGGGCAGTGAGTTGAGTTCATCCTGAGCAAAACTTCATTAATATTAAGAGACAGTGAGAAGAGCTCATCCTAGGCAAAACTTCATTAATATTAAGGGACAGTGAGAAGAGTTCATCCTGGGCAAAACTTCATTAATACTAAGGGGCAGTGTGAAGAGTTCATCCTGCGCAAAACTTCATTAATATTAAGGGGCAGTGCGAAGAGTTTATCCTGGGCAAAACTTCATTAATATTAAGGGGCAGAGCGAAGAATTCATTCTGGGCAAAACTTAATTAATATTAAGGGTGAGTGCAAAGAGTTCATCATGGCAAAAACTTCATTAATATTAAGGGGCAGTGTGAAGAGTTCATCCTGGATATAACTTCATTAATATTAAAGGGCAGTGCGAAGAGTTCATCCTGGGCAAAACTTCATTAATATTCACAGGCAATACGAAGAATTAATCCTTGGCAAAACTTCTTTAAAATTAAGGGACAGTGCGAAGAGTTAATCCTTGGCAAAACTTCATTAATATTAAGAGGCAGTGAGAAGAGTTCATCCTGGGTATAACTTCATTAATATTAAGTGGCCGTGAGAAGAGTTCATCATGGGCAAAACTTCAATAATATTAAGGGGCAGTGAGAAAAGTTCATCCTGGGCAAAACTTCATTAATATTAAGGGGCAGTTTGAAGAGTTCATCCTAGGCAAAACTTTATTAATATTAAAGGGCAGTGAAAAGAGTTAATCCTGGGCAAAAATGTATTAATATTAATGGACATTGAGAAGAGTTCATCCTGGGCAAAACTTCATTTTTATTAAGGACCAGTGAGTAGAGCTCATCCTAGGCAAAACTGAATTTATATTAAAGGGCATTGCGAAGAGTTAATCCTGGGCAAAACTTTGTTAATATTAAAGGGCAGTGAGAAGGGTTCATCCTGGGCTAAATTTCATTAATATTAAGGGGCAGTGAGAAGAGCTCACCCTGAGCAAAACTTCAATAACATTAAGGGGCAGTTAGAAAAGTTCATCCTGGGCAAAACTTCATTAATATTAAGGGTTAGTGAGATGGGTTCATCCTGGGAAAAGCTTTAATAATATTAGGGGCAGTGTGATGAGTTCATCCTGCGCAAAACTTCATTAATATAAAGGGGCAGTGCGAAGAGTTCATCCTGGGCATAACTTCATTAATATTAAAGGGCAGTGCGAAGAATTAATTCTGGGCAAGACTTAATTAATATTAAGGGCGAGTGCGAAGAGTTAATCATGGCAAAAAACTTCATTAATATTAAGGGGCAGTGCGAAGAGTTCATCCTGGACATAACTTCATTAATATTAAAGGGCAGTGTGAAGAGTTCATCCTGGGCAAAACTTCATTAATATTCACAGGCAATACGAAGAATTAATCCTTGGCAAAACTTCTTTAAAATTAAGGGACAGTGCGAAGAGTTAATCCTTGGCAAACCTTTATTAATATTAAGGGGCAGTGAGAAAAGTTCACCATGGGCAAAACTTCATTAATATTAAAGGGTAGTGTGAAGAGTTCATCCTGTGCAGAACCTCTTTAATATTAAGGGGCAGTGAGATTAGTTCGTCCTGGGCAAAACTTCTTTAATTATAAGAGGTAGATCGAAGAGTTCATTCTGGGCAAAACTTCATTAATATTAAGTGGCAGTGAGAAGAGTTCATCCTTGGGAAAACTTCATTAATATTAAGGGGCAGTGCGAAGAGTTCATCCTGAGCAAAACTTCATTAATATTAAGAGACAGTGAGATGAGTTCATCCTGGGCAAAACTTCATTAAAATTAAGGGGCAGTGCGAAGAGTTCATCCTGGGCAAAACTTCATTAAAATTAAGGGGCAGTGAGATGAGTTCATCCAGGGCAAAACTGCATTAATATTAAGGGGCAGTTTGAAGAGTTCATCCTAGGCAAAACTTTATTAATATTAATGGGCATTGAGAAGAGCTCATCCTAGGCAAAACTTAATTTATATTAAAGGGCAGTGCGAAGAGTTCATCCTGGGCAAAACTTCATTAATACTAAGGGGCAGTGTGAAGAGTTCATCCTGCGCAAAACTTCATTAATATTAAGGGGCAGTGCGAAGAGTTTATCCTGGGCAAACTTCATTAATACTAAAGGGCAGAATGAAGAACTCATTCTGGGCAAAATTTAATTAATATTAAGGGTGAGTGCAAAGAGTTCATCATGGCAAAAACTTCATTATTATTAAGGGGCAGTGTGAAGAGTTCATCCTGGATATAACTTCATTAATATTAATGGCAGTGCGAAGAGTTCATCCTGGGCAAAACTTCATTAATATTCACAGGCAATACGAATAATTAATCCTTGGCAAAACTTCTTTAAAATTAAGGGACAGTGCGAAGAGTAAATCCTTGGCAAAACTTCATTAATATTAAGAGGCAGTGAGAACAGTTCATCCTGGGTAAAACTTCATTAATATTAAGTGGCCGTGAGAAGAGTTCATCCTGGGCAAAACTTCAATAATATTAAGGGGCAGTGAGATTAGTTCATCCTGGGTAAAACTTCATTAATATTAAGTGGCCGTGAGAAGAGTTCATCATGGGCAAATCTTCAATAATATTAAGGGGCAGTGAGAAAAGTTCATCCTGGGCAAAACTTCATTAAAATTAAGGTGCAGTTTGAAGAGTTCATCCTACTTTAGTAATATTAAAGGGCAGTGAAAAGAGTTAATCCTGGGCAAAAATGTATTAATATTAGTGGACATTGAGAAGAGTACATCCTGGGCAAAACTTCATTTTTATTAAGGACCAGTGAGTAGAGCTCATCCTAGGCAAAACTGAATTTATATTAAAGGGCACTGCGAAGAGTTCATCCTGGGCAAAACTTCATTAATATTAAAGGGCAATGAGAAGGATTCATCCTGGGCAAAACTTCATTAATATTAAGGGGCAGTGTAAAGTGTTCATCCTGGGAAAAACTTCATTAATATTAAGGTGCAGTGCGAAGAGTTCATCCTGGGCAAAAGTTCTTTAATATTAAGAGGCAGTGAGAAGAGTTCACCCTGAGCAGAACATCATTAATATTAAGGGACAGTGTGAAGAGTTCATCCTGGGCAGAACTTCTTTGTTATTAAGGGGCAGTGAGATTAGTTTGTCCTTGTCAAAACTTCATTAATATTAAGGAGCAGTGCTAAGAGTTCATTCTGGGCAAAACTTCAATAACATTAAGGGGCAGTTAGAAAAGTTCATCCTGGGCAAAACTTCATTAATATTAAGGGGCAGTGAGATGAGTTCATCCTGGGCAAAGCTTAAATAATATTAGGGGGCAGTATGAAGAGTTCATCCTGGGCAAAACTTCATTAATATTAAGGGACAGTGAGAAGAGTTCATCCTGGGCAAAACTTCATTAATATTAAGGTGCAGTGCGAAGAGTTCATCCTGGGCAAAAGTTCTTTAATATTAAGAGGCAGTGAGAAGAGTTCATCCTGGGCCTAACTTTATTAATATTAAGGGGCAATGAGAAGAGTTCACCCTGAGCAAAACATCATTAATATTAAGGGGCAGTGTGAAGAGTTCATCCTGGGCAGAACTTCATTAAAATTAAGGTGCAGTTTGAAGAGTTCATCCTAGGCAAAACTTTATTAATATTAAAAAGCAGTGAAAAGAGTTAATCCTGGGCAAAAATGTATTAATATTAATGGACATTGAGAAGAGTTCATCCTGGGCAAAACTTCATTAATATTAAGGACCAGTGAGAAGAGCTCATCCTAGGCAAAACTGAATTTATATTAAAGGGCATTGCGAAGAGTTAATCCTGGGCAAAACTTTGTTAATATTAAAGGGCAGTGAGAAGGGTTCATCCTGAGCTAAATTTCATTAATATTAAGGGGCAGTGAGAAGAGCTCACCCTGAGCAAAACTTCAATAACATTAAGGGGCAGTTTGAAAAGTTCATCCTGGGCAAAACTTCATTAATATTAAGGGGCAGTGAGATGAGTTCATCCTGGGCAAAGCTTAAATAATATTAGGGGGCAGTATGAAGAGTTCATCCTGCACAAAACTTCATTAATATTAAGGGGCAGTGCGAAGAGTTTATCCTGGGAAAAACTTCATTAATATTAAGGGACAGAGCGAAGAATTCATTCTGGGCAAAACTTAATTAATATTAAGGGTTAGTGCGAAGAGTTCATCATGGCAAAAACTTCATTAATATTAAGGGGCAGTGCGAAGAGTTCATCCTGGACGTAACTTCATTAATATTAAAGGGCAGTGCGAAGAGTTCATCCTGGGCAAAACTTCATTAATATTCACAGGCAATACGAAGAATTAATCCTTGGCAAAACTTCTTTAAAATTAAGGGACAGTGCGAAGAGTTAATCCTTGGCAAACCTTTATTAATATTAAGGGGCAGTGAGAAAAGTTCACCATGGGCAAAACTTCATTAATATTAAAGGGTAGTGTGAAGAGTTCATCCTGTGCAGAACCTCTTTAATATTAAGGGGCAGTGAGATTAGTTCGTCCTGGGCAAAACTTCTTTAATTATAAGGGGTAGTGCGAAGAGTTCATTATGGGCAAAACTTCATTAATATTACGTGGCAGTGAGAAGAGTTCATCCTTGGGAAAACTTCATTAATATTAAGGGGCAGTGCGAAGAGTTCATCCTGAGCAAAACTTCATTAATATTAAGAGACAGTGAGATGAGTTCATCCTGGGCAAAACTTCATTAAAATTAAGGGGCAGTGCGAAGAGTTCATCCTGGGCAAAACTTCATTAAAATTAAGGGGCAGCGAGATGAGTTCATCCAGGGCAAAACTGCATTAATATTAAGGGGCAGTTTGAAGAGTTCATCCTAGGCAAAACTTTATTAATATTAATGGGCATTGAGAAGAGCTCATCCTAGGCAAAACTTAATTTATATTAAAGGGCAGTGCGAAGAGTTCATCCTGGGCAAAACTTCATTAATACTAAGGGGCAGTGTGAAGAGTTCATCCTGCGCAAAACTTCATTAATATTAAGGGGCAGTGCGAAGAGTTTATCCTGGGCAAAACTTCATTAATACTAAAGGGCAGAATGAAGAACTCATTCTGGGCAAAACTTAATTAATATTAAGGGTGAGTGCAAAGAGTTCATCATGGCAAAAACTTCATTATTATTAAGGGGCAGTGTGAAGAGTTCATCCTGGATATAACTTCATTAATATTAAGGGGCAGTATGAAGATTTCATCCTGGGCAAAACTTCATTAATATTCACAGGCATTACGAAGAGTTAATCCTTGGCAAAACTTCTTCAATATTAAGGGACAGTGCGAAGAGTTAATCCTTGGCAAAACTTCATTAATATTAAGAGGCAGTGAGAAGAGTTCATCCTGGGCAAAACTTCATTAATATTAAGGGGCAGTGAGAAGAGTTCATCCTGGGCAAAACTTCATTAATATTAAGGAGCAGTGAGATTAGTTCATCCTGGGCAAAACTTCATTAATATTAAAGGGCAGTGAGAAGAGTTCATTCTGGGCAAAACTTCAATAATATTAAGGGGCAGTGAGAAAAGTTCATCCTGGGCAAAACTTCATTAAAATTAAGGTGCAGTTTGAAGAGTTCATCCTACTTTATTAATATTAAAGGGCAGTGAAAAGAGTTAATCCTGGGCAAAAATTTATTAATATTAGTGGACATTGAGAAGAGTACATCCTGGGCAAAACTTCATTTTTATTAAGGACCAGTGAGTAGAGCTCATCCTAGGCAAAACTGAATTTATATTAAAGGGCATTGCGAAGAGTTCATCCTGGGCAAAACTTTGTTAATATTAAAGGGCAAAGAGAAGGGTTCATCCTGGGCAAAACTTCATTAATATTAAGGGGCAGTGTAAAGAGTTCATCCTGGGAAAAACTTCATTAATATTAAGGTGCAGTGAGAAGAGTTCATCCTGGGCCTAACTTTATTAATATTAAGGGGCAGTGAGAAGAGCTCACCCTGAGCAAAACATCATTAATATTAAGGGGCAGTGCGAAGAGTTCATTCTGGGCAAAACTTCAATAACATTAAGGGACAGTTAGAAAAGTTCATCCTGGGAAAAACTTAGTTAATATTAAGGGGCAGTGAGAAGAGTTCATCCTGGGCAAAACTTAACTAATATTAGGGGGCAGTATGAAGAGTTCATCCTGCACAAAACTTCAATAATATTAAGGGGCAGTGAGATTAGTTCATCCTGGGCAAAACTTCATTAATATTAAGTGGCCGTGAGAAGAGTTCATCATGGGCAAATCTTCAATAATATTAAGGGGCAGTGAGAAAAGTTCATCCTGGGCAAAACTTCATTAAAATTAAGGTGCAGTTTGAAGAGTTCATCCTACTTTAGTAATATTAAAGGGCAGTAAAAAGAGTTAATCCTGGGCAAAAATGTATTAATATTAGTGGACGTTGAGAAGAGTACATCATGGGCAAAACTCCATTTTTATTAAGGATCAGTGAGTAGAGCTCATCCTAGGCAAAACTGAATTTATATTAAAGGGCAGTGCGAAGAGTTCATCCTGGGCAAAACTTTGTTAATATTAAAGGGCAGAGAGAAGGGTTCATCCTGGGCAAAACTTCATTAATATTAAGGGGCAGTGTGAAGAGTTCATCCTGGGAAAAACTTCATTAATATTAAGTTGCAGTGAGAAGAGTTCATCCTGGGCCTAACTTTCTTAATAATAAGGGGCAGTGAGAAGAGCTCACCCTGAGCAAAACATCATTAATATTAAGGGGCAGTGCGAAGAGTTCATTCTGGGCAAAACTTCAATAACATTAAGGGGCAGTTAGAAACATTCATCCTGGGCAAAACTTAGTTAATATTAAGGGGCAGTGAGAAGAGTTCATCCTGGGCAAAACTTAACTAATATTAGGGGGCAGTATGAAGAGTTCATCCTGCACAAAACTTCATTAATATTAAGGGGCAGTGCGAACAGTTTATCCTGGGCAAAACTTCATTAATATTAAAGGGCAGAGCGAGGAATTCATTCTGGGCAAAACTTAATTAATATTAAGGGAGAAGGCAAAGGGTTCATCATGGCAAAAACTTCATTAATATTAAGGGGCAGTGTGAAGAGTTCATCCTGGACATAACTTCATTAATATTAAAGGGCAGAGCAAAGAGTTCATCCTGGGCAAAACTTCATTAATATTCACTGGCAATACAAAGAATTAATCCTTGGCAAAGCTTCTTTAAAATTAAGGGACAGTGCGAAGAGTTAATCCTTGGCAAACCTTTATTAATATTAAGGGGCAGTGAGAAGAGTTCACCATGGCCAAAACTTCATTAATATTAAGGGGCAGTGTGAAGATTTCATCCTGTGCAGAACCTCTTTAATATTAAGGGACAGTGAGATTAGTTCATCCTGGGCAAAACTTCTTTAATTATAAGGGGTAGTGTGAAGAGTTCATTCTGGGCAAAACTTCATTAATATTAAGTGGCAGTGAAAAGAGTTCATCCTGGGCAAAACTTCAATAATATTAAGGGGCAGTGAGAAGAGTTCATCCTGGGCAAAACTTCATTCATTTTAAGGGAAAGTGAGAAGAGTTCATCCTGGGGAAAACTTCAATAATATTAAGGGGCAGTGGGAAGAGTTCATCCTGAGCAAGACTTCATTAATATTAATTGACAGTGAGATGAGTTAATCCTGGGCAAAACTTCATTAAAATTAAGGGGCAGTGCGAAGAGTTCATCCTGGGCAAAACTTCATTAAAATTAAGGGGCAGTGAGATGAGTTCATCCAGGGCAAAACTGCATTAATATTAAGAGGCAGTTTGAGGAGTTCATCCTAGGCAAAACTTTATTAATAACCAAGTTCACCTCCTCTCCACGTCAAAAGAATAAACCAAAAGCATAAACACCTCCGCAAGCATTGAGCGCGCTTTCATCTATTACATCAAGACTTCATCAGAATGTAATAGATGAAAGCGCGCTCAATCCCATTGTGCTCATTTTGTTGTTTGGTGTTCCATTAAATTTATTGTTTTATACATATTCTTCTGTGGCTTACACTTTTGTGCTACGATACGTACTGAGGTTGTACTGGAGGAGACCCTTCATGGTAAATGCTTGCGGAGGTGTTTATGCTTTTGGTTTAAAACTTTATTAATATTAATGGACATTGAGAAGAGCTCATCCTAGGCAAATATTAATTTATATTAAAGAGCAGTTGGAAGAGTTCATCCTGGGCAAAACTTAATTAAAATTAAGGGGCAGTGAGATGAGTTCATTCAGGGCAATACTTCATTAACCTTAAGGGGCAGTGAGAAGGGTTCATCCTGGGCAAAACGTCTTTAATATTAAGTCGTAATGCGAAGAGTTCCCTCTGGAGAAAACATCATTAATATTAAGGGGCAATGAGAAGAGCTCATCTTGTGTAAAACTTCATTAATATTATGAGGCAGTGAGAAGAGTTCATCCTGGGCAAAACATCCTTAATATTAAGTGGCAGTGAGATGAGTTCAGTCTGGACAAAACTTCATTAATATTAAGGGGCAGTACAATGAGTTCATCCTGGGCAAAACTTCATTAATATTACATGGCAGTGAGATGAGTTCAGTCTGGACAAAACTTCATTAATATTAAGGGGCAGTACAATGAGTTCATCCTGGGCAAAACTTCATTAATATTACGGGGCAGTGGGAAGAGTTCATCCTAGGCAAAACTTCTTTAATATTAAAGGGGAGTGTGAAGAGTTCATCCTGGGCAAAATTTCAATAATATTAAGGAACAGTAAGAAGGGTTCTTCCTGGGCAAAACTTCATTAATATTAACGGGGCAGTGAGAAGAGTTCATCCTGGGCAAAACTGCATTAATATTAAGGGGCAGTTTGAAGAGTTCATCCTGGGCAAAACTTCATTAATATTAAGGACCAATGAGAAGAGCTCATCCTAGGAAAAACTGAATTTATATTAAAGGGCAGTGCGAAGAGTTCATCCTGGGCAAAACTTCATTAATATTAAAGGGCAATGAGAAGGGTTCATCCTGGGCAAAACTTCATTAATATTAAGGGGCAGTGCGAAGTGTTCATCCTGGGAAAAACTTCATTAATATTAAGGTGCAGTGCGAAGAGTTCATCCTGGGCAAAAGTTCTTTAATATTAAGAGGCAGTGAGAAGAGTTCACCCTGAGCAAAACATCATTAATATTAAGGGACAGTGTGAAGAGTTCATCCTGGGCAGAACTTCTTTAATATTAAGGGGCAGTGAGATTAGTTTATCCTTGTCAAAACTTCATTAATATTAAGGGGCAGTGCAAAGAGTTCATTCTGGGCAAAACTTCAATAACATTAAGGGGCAGTTAGAAAAGTTCATCCTGGGCAAAACTTCATTAATATTAAGGGGCAGTGAGATGAGTTCATCCTGGGCAAAGCTTAAATAATATTAGGGGGCAGTATGAAGAGTTCATCCTGGGCAAAACTTCATTAATATTAAGGGGCAGTGCGAAGTGTTCATCCTGGGAAAAACTTCATTAATATTAAGGTGCAGTGCGAAGAGTTCATCCTGGGCAAAAGTTCTTTAATATTAAGAGGCAGTGAGAAGAGTTCATCCTGGGCCTAACTTTATTAATATTAAGGGGCAATGAGAAGAGTTCACCCTGAGCAAAACATCATTAATATTAAGGGGCAGTGTGAAGAGTTCATCCTGGGCAGAACTTCTTTAATATTGAGGGGCGGTGAGATTAGTTCATCCTTGTCAAAACTTCATTAATATTAAGGGGCAGTGTGAAGAGTTCATCCTGGACATAACTTCATTAATATTAAAGGGCAGTGCAAAGAGTTCATCCTGGGCAAAACTTCATTAATATTCACAGGCAATACGAAGAATTAATCCTTGGCAAAACTTCTTTAAAATTAAGGGACAGTGCGAAGAGTTAATCCTTGGCAAAATTCATTAATATTAAGGGGCAGTGAGAAGAGTTCACCCTGGGCATAACTTCATTAATATTAAGGGGCAGTGTGAAGAGTTCATCCTGTGCAGAACCTCTTTAATATTAAGGGGCAGTGAGATTAGTTCATCCTGGGCAAAACTTCATTAATATTAAGGGGTAGTGCGAAGAGTTCATTCTGGGCAAAACTTCATTAATATTAAGTGGCAGTGAGAAGAGTTCATCCTGGGCAAAACTTCAATAATATTAAGGGGCAGTGAGAAAAGTTCATCCTCGGCAAAACTTCATTAATATTAAGGGGCAGTGAGAAGAGTTCATCCTGGGCAAAACTTCATTCATTTTGAGGGAAAGTGCGAAGAGTTAATCCTTGGCAAACATTTATTAATATTAAGGGGCAGTGAGAAGAGTTCATCCTGGGCAAAACTTCATTAAAATTAAGGGGCAGTGAGATGAGTTCATCCAGGGCAAAACTGCATTAATATTAAGGGGCAGTTTGAAGAGTTCATCCTAGGCAAAACTTTATTAATATTAATGGACATTGAGAAGAGCTCATCCTAGGCAAAACTTTATTTATATTAAAGGGCAGTGCGAAGAGTTCATCCTGGGCAAAACTTAATTAAAATTAAGGGGCAGTGAGATGAGTTCATCCAGGGCAATACTTCATTAATCTTAAGGGGCAGTGAGAAGGGTTCATCCTATGCAAAACATCTTTAATATTAAGTCGTATTGCGAAGAGTTCCCTCTGGAGAAAACATCATTAATATTAAGGGGCAGTGAGAAGAGCTCATCTTGTGTAAAACTTCATTAATATTATGAGGCAGTGAGAAGAGTTCATCCTGGGCAAAACATCCTTAATATTAAGTGGCAGTGAGATGAGTTCAATCTGGACAAAACTTCATTAATATTAAGGGGCAGTACAATGAGTTCATCCTGGGCAAAACTTCATTAATATTACGGGGCAGTGGGAAGAGTTCATCCTAGGCAAAACTTCTTTAATATTAAAGGGGAGTGTGAAGAGTTCATCCTGGGCAAAATTTCAATAATATTAAGGAACAGTAAGAAGGGTTCTTCCTGGGCAAAACTTCATTAATATTAACGGGGCAGTGAGAAGTGTTCATCTTGGGCAAAACTGCATTAATATTAAAGGGCAGTTTGAAGAGTTCATCCTGGGCAAAACTTCATTAATATTAAGGACCAGTGAGAAGAGCTCATCCTAGGCAAAACTGAATTTATATTAAAGGGCAGTGCGAAGAGTTCATCCTGGGCAAAACTTCGTTAATATTAAAGGGCAATGAGAAGGGTTCATCCTGGGCAAAACTTCATTAATATTAAGGGGCAGTGCGAAGTGTTCATCCTGGGAAAAACTTCATTAATATTAAGGTGCAGTGCGAAGAGTTCATCCTGGGCAAAACTTCTTTAATATTAAGAGGCAGTGAGAAGAGTTCATCCTGGGCCTAACTTTATTAATATTAAGGGGCAATGAGAAGAGTTCACCCTGAGCAAAACATCATTAATATTAAGGGACAGTGTGAAGACTTCATTCTGGGCAGAACTTCTTTAATATTAAGGGGCAGTGAGATTAGTTTATCCTTGTCAAAACTTCATTAATATTAAGGGGCAGTGCAAAGAGTTCATTCTGGGCAAAACTTCATTAATGTAAAGGGGTAGTGCGAAGAATTCATTCTGGGCAAAACTTCTTTAATATTAAGTCGTAATGCAAAGAGTTCACTCTGGACAAAACATCATTAATATTAAGGGGCAGTGAGAAGAGCTCATCTTGTGTAAAACTTCATTAATATTATGAGGCAGTGAGAAGAGTTCATCCTGGGCAAAACATCCTTAATATTAAGTGGCAGTGAGATGAGTTCACTCTGGGCAAAACTTCATTAATATTAAGGGGCAGTGTGAAGAGTTCATCCTGTGCAGAACTTCTTTAATATTAAGGGGCAGTGAGATTAATCCATCCTGGGCAAAACTTCATTAATATTAAGGGGTAGTGCGAAGAGTTAATTCTGGGCAAAACTTCATTAATATTAAATGGCAGTGAGAAGAGTTCATCCTGGGCAAAACATCATTCATTTTAAGGGAAAGTGAGATGAGTTCATCCAGGGCAAAACTTCATTAATCTTAAGGGGCAGTGAGAAGTGTTCATCCTGGGCAAAACTTCATTAAAATTAAGGGGCAGTGAGAAGAGTTCATCCTGGGCAAAACTTCATTAAAATTAAGGGGCAGTGAGATGAGTTCATCCAGGACAAAACTTCATTAATCTTAAGGGGCAGTGAGAAGTGTTCATCCTGGGCAAAACTTCTTTCATATTAAGGGGCAGTGCGAAGAGTTCATCCTTGGAAAAACTTCATTAAAATTAAGGGGCAGTGAGAAGGGTTCATCCTGGGCAAAACTTCTTTAATATTAAGTCGTAATGCGAAGAGTTCACTCTGGACAAAACATCATTAATATTAAGGGGCAGTGAGAAGAGCTCATCTTGTGTAAAACTTCATTAATATTATGAGGCAGGTAGAAGAGTTCATCCTGGGCAAAACATCCTTAATATTAAGTGGCAGTGGGAAGAGTTCATCCTAGGCAAAACTTCTTTAATATTAAAGGGGAGTGTGAAGAGTTCATCCTGGGCAAAACTTCATTAATATTAAGGACCAGTGAGAAGAGCTCATCCTAGGCAAAACTGAATTTATATTAAAGGGCAGTGCGAAGAGTTCATCCTGGGCAAAACTTTGTTAATATTAAAGGGCAGTGAGAAGGGTTCATCCTGGGCAAAACTTCATTAATATTAAGGGGCAGTGCGAAGTGTTCATCCTGGGAAAACATTAATATTAAGGTGCAGTGCGAAGAGTTCATCCTGGGCAAAACTTCTTTAATATTAAGAGGCAGTGAGAAGAGTTCATCCTGGGTCTAACTTTATTAATATTAAGGGGCAATGAGAAGAGTTCACCCTGAGCAAAACATCATTAATATTAAGGGACAGTGTGAAGAGTTCATCCTGGGCAGAACTTCTTTAATATTAAGGGGCAGTGAGATTAGTTTATCCTTGTCAAAACTTCATTAATATTAAGGGGCAGTGCAAAGAGTTAATTCT
>NC_056737.1:930481671-930528807 GCF_019279795.1 Protopterus annectens | reverse complement strand
GCAGTGAAGAGTTCATCCTAGGCAAAACTTCATTAACATTAAGGGGCAGTGAGAAGAGTTCATCCAGGGCAAAACTTCATTAATATTAAGGGGCAGTGGGAAGAGTCCCTGCTGGGCATACCTTTATTAATATTAAATAGCAGTTTGAAGAGTTCCTCTGGGACAAAACTTTATTAATATGAAGGGGCAGTGAGAAGAGTTCATCCTGGGCAAAACTTCATTAATATTAAGGGGCAGTGTGAAGAGTTCATCCTGGGCAAAACTTCATTAATATTAAGGGGCAGTGAGAAGAGTTCATCCTGGGCAAAACTTCATTAATATTAAGGGGCAGTGAGAAGAGTTCATCCTGGGCAAAACTTCATTAATATTAAGGGAGTGAGAAGAGTTCATCCTGGGCAAAACTTCATTAATATTAAGGGGCAGTGAGAAGAGTTCATCCTGGGCAAAACTTCATTAATATTAAGGGCAGTGCGAAGAGTTCATCCTGGGCAAAACTTCAGTAATATTAATGGGCAGTAAGAAGGGTTCTTCCTGGGCAAAACTTCATTAATATTAAAGGGACAGTGAGATGAGTTCATCCTGGGCAAAACTGAATTAATATTAAGGGCGAGTGCAAAGAGTTCATCATGGCAAAAACTTCATTAATATTAAGTGGCAGTGCGAAGAGTTCATCCTGGGCAAAACTTCATTAATATTAAGGGGCAGTGCGAAGAGTTCATCCTGGGCAAAACTTCATTAATATTAAGGGGCAGTGCGAAGAGTTCATCCTTTGCAAAACTTCATTAATATTAAGGGCGAGTGCAAAGAGTTCATCATGGCAAAAACTTCATTAATATTAAGTGGCAGGGAAAGAATTAATTCTGAGCAAGACTTAATTAATATTAAGGGCCAGTGAGAAGAGTTCATCCTGGGCAAAATTCATTAATATTAAGGAGCAGGGAGAAGAGTTCAGCATGGGCAAAACTTTATTAATATTATAGGGCAGTGCGAAGAGTTCATCCTGGGAAAAACTTCATTAATATTAAGGGGCAGTGAGAAGAGTTCATCCTGGGCAAAACTTCATTAATATTAAAGGGCAGTGAGAAGAGTTCATCCTTGGCAAAACTTCATTAATATTAAGGGGCAGTGAGAAGAGTTCATCCTGGGCAAAACTTCATTAATATTAAGGGGCAGTGAGAAGAGTTCATCCTGGGCAAAACTTCATTAATATTAAGGGGCAGTGAGAAGAGTTCATCCTGGGCAAAACTTCATTAATATTAAGGGGCAGTGAGAAGAGTTCATCCTGGGCAAAACTTCATTAATATTAAGGGGCAGTGAGAAGAGTTCATCCTGGGCAAAACTTCATTAATATTAAGGGGCAGTGAGAAGAGTTCATCCTGGGCAAAACTTCATTAATATTAAGGGGCAGTGAGAAGAGTTCATCCTGTGCAAAACTTCATTAATATTAAGAGGCAGTGAGAAGAGTTCACCCTGGGCAAAACTTCATTAATATTAAGGGGCAGTGAGAAGAGTTCATCCTGGGTGAAACTTCATTAATATTAAGGGGCAGTGAGAAGAGTTCATCCTGGGCAAAACTTCATTAATATTAAGGGGCAGTGAGAAGAGGTCATCCTGGGCAAAACTTGATCAATATTAAGGGGCAGTGAGGTGAGTTCAACTTAGGCTAAACTTCATTAATATTAAGGAGCAGTGAGCACAGTTCATCCTTGGCAAAACTTCATTAATATTAAGGGGCAGTGAGAAGAGATCATCCTGGGCAAAACTTCATTAATATTAATGGCAGTGCAAAGAGGTCATCCTGGGCAAAACTTCATTAATATTAAGGGGCAGTGTAAAGAGGTCATCTTGGGCAAAACTTCATTAATATTAAGGGTGGTACGAACAGTTCATCCTGGGCAAAATTTCATTAATATTAAGCGGCAGTGAGAAGAGTTCATCCTGGGCAAAACTTCATTAATATTAAGGGGCAGTGAGAAGAGTTCATCCTGGGCAAAACTTCATTAATATTACGGGGCAGCAAGAAGAGTTCATCCTGGGTAAAACTTCCTTAATATTAAGGGGCAGTGCAAAGAGTTCATCTTGGGCAAAACTTCATTAATATTAAAAGGGCAGTGAGATGAGTTCATCCTGGGCAAAACTTCATTAATATTAAAGGGCAGTGAGAAGAGTTCATCCTGGGCAAAACTTCATTAATATTAAGGGGCAGTGAGAAGAGTTCATCCTGGGCAAAACTTCATTAATATTAAGGGGCAGTGAGAAGAGTTTATCCTGGTTAAAACTTTATTAATATTAAGGGCAGTGAGATGACTTCATCCTGGGCAAAACTTCATTAATATTAAGGGGCAGTGCAAAGAGTTCATCCTGGGCAAAACTTAATTAATATTAAGGGGCAGTGAGAAGAGTTCATCCTGGGCAAAACTTCATTAATATTAAGGGGCAGTGAGAAGAGTTCATCCTGGGCAAAACTTCATTAATATTAAGGGGCAGTGAGAAGAGTTCATCCTGGGAAAAACTTCATTAATATTAAGCGGCAGTGCAAAGAGTTCATCCTGGGCAAAACTTAATTAATATTAAGTGGCAATGATAAGAGTTCATCCTGGGCAAAACTTCATTAATATTAAGGGGCAGCGAGATGAGATCATCCTGGACAAAACTTTACTAATATTAAGTGGCAGTGAGAAGGTTTCATCCTGGGCAAAACTTCATTAATATTAAGTGGCAATGCAGAGTTCATCCTGGGCAAAACTTCATTAATATTAAGGGGCAGTGCGAAGAGTTCATCCTGGACAAAACTTCATTAATATTAAGGGGCAGTGCAAAGAGGTCATCTTGGGCAAAACTTCATTAATATTACTGGACAGTACGAACTGTTCATCCTGGGCAAAACTTCATTAATATTAAGGGCAGTGAAGAGTTCATCCTGGGCAAAACTTCATTAATATTAAGGGGCAGTGAGAAGAGTTCATCCTGGGCAAAACTTCATTAATATTAAAGGGCAGTGCGAAGAGTTCATCCTGGGCAAAACTTCATTAATATTAAGGGCCAGTGAGAAGAGTTCATCCTAGGGAAAACTTCATTAATATTAAAGGGCAGTATGAAGAGTTCATCCTGGGCAAAACTTCATTAATATTAAAGGGTAGTGCGAAGAGTTCATCCTGGGCAAAACTTCATTAATATTAAGGGCAGTGAGAAGAGATCATCATGGGCAAGACTTCATTAATATTAAATGGCAGTGAGAAGAGGTCATACTGGGAAAAACGTCATTAATATTAAGGGGCAGTGCAAAGAGTTCATCCTGGGCAAACCTTCATTAATATTAAGGGGCAGTGAGAAGAGTTCATCCTGGGCAAAACTTCATTAATATTAAGGGGCAGTGAGAAGAGTTCATCCTGGGCAAAACTTCATTAATATTAAGGGGCAGTGAGAAGAGTTCATCCTGGGCAAAACTTCATTAATATTAAGGGGCAGTGAGAAGAGTTCATCCTGGGCAAAACTTCATTAATATTAAGGGGCAGTGAGAAGAGTTCATCCTGGGCAAAACTTCTTTAATATTAAGGGGCAGTGAGAAGAGTACATCCTGGGCAAAACTTCATTAATATTAAGGGGCAGTGAGAAGAGTTCATCCTGGGCAAAACTTCATTAATATTAACACGCAGTGAGAAGAGTTCATCCTGGGCAAAACTTCATTAATATTAAGGGGCAGTGAGAAGAGTTCATCCTGGGCAAAACTTCATTAATATTAAGGGGCAGTGAGAAGAGTTCATCCTGGGCAAAACTTCATTAATATTAAGGGGCAGTGAGAAGAGTTCATCCTGGGTAAACCTTCATTAATATTAAGGGGCAGTGAGAAGAGTTCATCCTGGGAAAAACTTCATTAATTTTATGGGGCATTGTGAAGAGTTAATCCTGGGCAAAACTTCATTAATATTAAGGGGCAGTGAGAAGAGTTCATCCTGGGCAAAACTTCATTAATATTAAGGGGCAGTGCGAAGAGTTCATCCTGGGCAAAACTTCATTAATATTAAGGGTCAGGGAAAAGAGTTCATCCAGGGCAAAATTTCACTAATATTAAGGGGCAGTGAGAAGAGTTCATCCTGGGCAAAACTTCATTAATATTAGGGCCAGTGCGAACAGTTCATCCTGGGCAAAACTTCATTAATATTAAGGTGCAGTGCGAAGAGTTCATCATGGGCAAAACTTCTTTAATATTAAGGGTGAGTGCGAAGAGTTCATCCTGGGCAAAACTTCATTAATATTAAAGGCAGTGAGAAGAGTTCATCCTGGGCAAAACTTCATTAATATTAAGGGCAGTGTGAAGAGTTCATCCTGGGCAAAACTTCATTATTATTATGTGTCAGTGAGAAGAGTTCATTCTGTGCAAAACTTCAATAATATTAAGGGACAGTGAGAAAAGTTCAACCTGGGCAAAACTTCATTAATATTAAGGACAGTGAGAAGAGTTCATCCTAGGCAAAACTTCATTAATATTAAGGGGCAGTGAGAAGAGTTCATCCTGGGCAAAACTTCATTAATATTAAGGGGCAGTGAGAAGATTTCATCCTGGGCAAAACTTCATTAATATTAAGGGGCAGTGAGAAGAGTTCATCCTGGGCAAAACTTCATTAATATTAAGGGGCAGTGAGAAGAGTTCATCCTGGGCAAAACTTCATTAATATTAAGGGGCAGTGAGAAGAGTTCATCCTGGGCAAAACTTCATTAATATTAAGGGGCAGTGAGAAGAGTTCATCCTGGGCAAAACTTCATTAATATTAAGGTCAGTGAGAAGAGTTCATCCTGGGCAAAACTTCATTAATATTAAGGGGCAGTGAGAAGAGTTCATCCTGGGCAAAACTTCATTAATGTTAAGTGGCAGTCAGAAGAGTTCATCCAGGGCAAAACTTCATTAATAATAGGGCCAGTGCGAAGAGTTCATCCTGGGCAAAACTTCATTAATGTTAAGGGGCAGTGAGAAGAGTTCATCCTGGGCAAAACTTCATTAATATTAAGGGCAGTGAGATGAGTTCTTCCTGGGCAAAACTTCATTAATATTAAGGGGCTATGCAAAGACTTCATCATGGGGAAAACTTAATTAATATTAAGGGGCAGTGAGAAGAGTTCATCCTGGGCAAAACTTCATTAATATTAAGGGGCAGTGAGAAGAGTTCATCCTGGGCAAAACTTCATTAATATTAAGGGTCAGTGAGAAGAGTTCATCCTGGGCAAAACTTCATTAATATTAAGGGGCAGTGTGAAGAGTTCATCCTGGGCAAAACTTCATTAATATTAAGGGGCAGTGAGAAGAGTTCATCCTGGGCAAAACTTCATTAATATTAAGGGGCAGTGAGAAGAGTTCATCCTCGGCAAAACTTCCTTAATATTAAGGGCAGTACGAAGAGTTCATCCTGGGCAAAACTTCTTTAATATTAAGGGACGGTTCAACAAGTTCATCCTGGGCAAAACTTCATTAATATTAAGGGGCAGTTCAAAGAGGTCATCCTGGGCAAAACTTCATTAATATTAAGGGGCAGTGCGAAGAATTCATTCTGGGCAAGACTTAATTAATATTAAGGGCAAGTGCGAAGAGTTAATCATAGCCAAAAACTTCATTAATATTAAGGGGCAGTGCGAAGAGTTCATCCTGGGCAAAACTTCATTAATATTAAGGGGCAGTGAGAAGAGTTCATCCTGGGCAAAACTTCATTAATATTAAGGGGCAGTGAGAAGAGTTCATCCTGGGCAAAACTTCATTAATATTAAGGGGCACTGTGAGGAGTTCATCCTAGGCAAAACTTTATTAATTTTAAGGGGCAGTGAAAAGAGTTCATCCTGGGGAAAACTTCATTAATATTAAGGGGCAGTGAGAAGAGTTCATCCTGGGCAAAACTTCATTAATATTAAGGGGTAGTGAGAAGAGTTCATCCTGGGCAAAACTTCATTAATATTAAGGGGCAGTGAGAAGAGTTCATCCTGGGCAAAACTTCATTAATATTAAGGGGCAGTGAGAAGAATTCATGCTGGGCAAAACTTCTTTAATATTATGGGGCAGTGAGAAGAATGCATGCTGGGTCAAAACTTCATTAATATTAAGGGCAGTGAGAAGAGTACATGCTGGGCAAAACTTCATTAATATTAAGGGACAGTGAGATGAGTTCATCCTGGGCAAAACTTCATTAATATTAATGGGCAGTGAGATGAGTTCATCCTGGGCAAAACTTCATTAATATTAAGGGCAGTGGGAAGAGTTCATCCTGGGCAAAACTTCATTAATATTAAGGGCAGTGAGAAGAGTTCATCTTGGGCAAAACTTCATTAATATTAAGGGCAGTGAGAAGAGTTCATCCTGGGCAAAACTTCATTAATATTAAGGGCAGTGAGAAGAGTTCATCCTGGGCAAAACTTCATTAATATTAAGGGCAGTGAGAAGAGTTCATCCTGGGCAAAACTTCATTAATATTAAGGGCAGTGAGAAGAGTTCATCCTGGGCAAAACTTCATTAATATTAAGGGCAGTGAGAAGAGTTCATCCTGGGCAAAACTTCATTAATATTAAGGGCAGTGAGAAGAGTTCATCCTGGGCAAAACTTCATTAATATTAAGGGCAGTGAGAAGAGTTCATCCTGGGCAAAACTTCATTAATATTAAGGGCAGTGAGAAGAGTTCATCCTGGGCAAAACTTCATTAATATTAAGGGCAGTGAGAAGAGTTCATCCTGGGCAAAACTTCATTAATATTAAGGGCAGTGAGAAGAGTTCATCCTGGGCAAAACTTCATTAATATTAAGGGCAGTGAGAAGAGTTCATCCTGGGCAAAACTTCATTAATATTAAGGGCAGTGAGAAGAGTTCATCCTGGGCAAAACTTCATTAATATTAAGGGCAGTGAGAAGAGTTCATCCTGGGCAAAACTTCATTAATATTAAGGGCAGTGAGAAGAGTTCATCCTGGGCAAAACTTTATTAATATTAAGGGCAGTGAGAAGTGTTCATCCTGGGCAAAACTTCATTAATATTAAGGGCAGTGAGAAGTGCTCATCCTGGGCAAGACTTCATTATTATTAAGTGGCAGTGAGAAGTGCTCATCCTGGGCAAAACTTCATTAATATTAAGAGGCAGTGAGATGAGTTCATCCTGGGCAAAACGTCATTAATATTAAGTGGAAATGCGAAGAGTTCTCCAAGGCAAAACTTCATTAATATTAAGGGGCAGTGAGATGAGTTCATCCTGGGCAAAATTTCGTTAATATTAAGGGGCAGTGAGTTGAGTTCATCCTGGGCAAGACTAAATTAATATTAACACGCAGTGAGAAGAGTTCATCCTGGGCAAAACTTCATTAATATTAAGGCGCAGTGAGAAGAGTTCATCCTGGGCAAAACTTCTTTAATATTAAGGGGCAGTGAGAAGAGTTCATCCTGGGCAAAATGTCATTAATATTAAGGGGCAGTGAGAAGAGTTCATCCTGGGCAAAATGTCATTAATATTAAGGGGCAGTACGAAGATTTCATCCTTGTCAAAACTTCATTAATATTAAGTTGCAGTGTGAAGAGTTCATCCTGGGCAAAACTTCATTAATATTAACGGGCAGTTCGAAGAGTTCATCCTGGGCAAAATGTCATTAATATTAAGGGCAGTGCGAAGAGTTCATCCTGGGCAAAACTTCATTAATATTAACGGGCAGTGCGAAGAGTTTATCCTGGGCAAAACTTTATTAATATTAAGGGCAGTGAGAAGAGTTCATCCTGGGCAAAACTTCATTAATATTAAGGGCAGTGAGAAGAGTTCATCCTGGGCAAAACTTCATTAATATTAAGGGCAGTGAGAAGAGTTCATCCTGGGCAAAACTTCATTAATATTAAGGGCAGTGAGAAGAGTTCATCCTGGGCAAAACTTCATTAATATTAAGGGCAGTGAGAAGAGTTCATCCTGGGCAAAACTTCATTAATATTAAGGGCAGTGAGAAGAGTTCATCCTGGGCAAAACTTCATTAATATTAAGGGCAGTGAGAAGAGTTCATCCTGGGCAAAACTTCATTAATATTAAGGGCAGTGAGAAGAGTTCATCCTGGGCAAAACTTCATTAATATTAAGGGCAGTGAGAAGAGTTCATCCTGGGCAAAACTTCATTAATATTAAGGGCAGTGAGAAGAGTTCATCCTGGGCAAAACTTCATTAATATTAAGGGTCAGTGAGAAGAGTTCATCTTGGGCAAAACTTCATTAATATTAAGGTTCAGTGAGAAGAGTTCATCCTGGGCAAATCTTCATTAATATTAAGGGCCAGTGAGAAGAGTTTATCCTGGGCAAAACTTCATTAATATTAAGGGGCAGTGAGAAGAGTTCATCCTGGGCAAAACTTCTTTAAAATTAAGGGGCAGTGAGAAGAGTTCATCCTGGGCAAAATGTCATTAATATTAAGGGGCAGTGAGAAGAGTTCATCCTGGGCAAAACTTCATTAATATTAAGGGGCAGTGAGAAGAGTTCATCCTGGGCAAAACTTCATTAATATTAAGGGGCAGTGAGAAGAGTTCATCCTGGGCAAAACTTCATTAATATTACAGGGCAGTGTGAAGAGTTCATCCTGGGCAAAACTTCATTAATATTAAGGGGCAGTTCGAAGAGTTCATCCTGGGCAAAACTTCATTAATATTAAGGGGCAGTGAGAAGAGTTCATCCTGGGCAAAACTTCATTAATATTAAGGGGCAGTGAGAAGAGTTCATCCTGGGCAAAACTTCATTAATATTAAGGGGCAGTGAGAAGAGTTCATCCTGGGCAAAACTTCATTAATATTAAGGGGCAGTGAGAAGAGTTCATCCAGGGCAAAACTTCATTAATATTAAGGAGCAGTGAGAAGAGTTCATCCTGGGCAAAACTTCATTAATATTAAGGGGCAGTGAGAAGAGTTCATCCTGGGCAAAACTTCATTAATATTAAGGGGCAGTGAGAAGAGTTCATCCTGGGCAAAACTTCATTAATAATAGGGCCAGTGCGAAGAGTTCATCCTGGGCAAAACTTCATTAATGTTAAGGGGCAGTGAGAAGAGTTCATCCTGGGCAAAACTTCATTAATATTAAGGGGCAGTGAGAAGAGTTCATCCTGGGCAAAACTTCATTAATATTAAGGGGCAGTGAGAAGAGTTCATCCTGGGCAAAACTTCATTAATATTAAGGGGCAGTGAGAAGAGTTCATCCTGGGCAAAATGTCATTAATATTAAGGGCAGTGCGAAGTGTTCTTCCTGGGCAAAACTTCATTAATATTAAGGGGCAGGGAAAGAATTAATTCTGGGCAAGACTTAATTAATATTAAGGGGCAGTGCGAAGAGTTCATCCTGGGCAAAACTTCATTAATATTAAGGGGAAGTTCGAAGAGTTCATCCTCGCAAAACTTCATTAATATTAAGGGGCAGTGAGAAGATTTCATCCTGGGCAAAACTTCATTAATATTAAGGGGCAGTGAGAAGGGTACATCCAGGGCAAAACTTCATTAATATTAAGGTGCAGGGAGAAGAGTTCATCCTGGGCAAAACTTCATTAATATTAAGGGTGAGTGCGAAGAGTTCATCCTGCGCAAAACTTCATTAATATTAAGGAATAGTGAGATGAGTTCATCCTGGGCAGAACTTCATTAATATTAAGGGGCAGTGAGAAGAGTACATCCTGGGCAATACTTCATTAATATTAATGGACAGTGAAAAGAGTTCAACCTGGACAAAACTTCATTAATATTAAAGGCAGTTTGAAGAGTTCATCCTGGGCAAAACTTCATTAATATTAAGGGACAGTGAGAAGAGTTCATCCTGGGCAAAACTTCATTAATATTAAGGGGCAGTGAGAAGAGTTCATCCTGGGCAAAACTTCATTAATATTAAGGGGCAGTGCGAAGAGTTCATCCTGGGCAAAACTTCATTAATATTAAGGGCAGAGAGAAGAGTTCATCCTGGGCAAAACTTCATTAATATTAAGGGGCAGTGAGAAGAGTTCATCCTGGGCAAAACTTCATTAATATTAAGGGGCAGTGAGAAGAGTTCATCCTGGGCAAAACTTCATTAATATTAAAGGGCAGTGAGAAGAGTTCATCCTGGGCAAAACTTCATTAATATTAAGGGGCAGTGAGAAGAGTTCATCCTGGGCAAAACTTCATTAATATTAAGGGGCAGTGAGAAGAGTTCATCCTGGGCAAAACTTCATTAATATTAAGGGGCAGTGAGATGAGTTCATCCTGGGCAAAACTTCATTAATATTAAGGGGCAGTGAGAAGAGTTCATCCTGGGCAAAACTTCATTAATAGTAAGCGTCAGGGAAAAGACTTCATCCAGGGCAAAATTTCACTAATATTAAGGTGCAGTGAGAAGAGTTCATCCTGGGCAAAACTTCATTAATATTAAGGGCAGAGGGATGAGTTCATCCTGGGCAAAATTTCATTAATATTAAGGGCAGTGAGAAGAGTTCATCCTGGGCAAAACTTCATTAATATTAAGGGCAGAGGGATGAGTTCATCCTGGGCAAAATTTCATTAATATTAAGGGTCAGGGAAATGAGTTCATCCTGGGCAAAACTTCACTAATATTAAGGGGCAATGAGGAGAGTTCATCCTGGGCGAAACTTCATTAATATTAAGGGCAGAGAGATGAGTTCATCCTGGTCAAACCTTCATTAATATTAAGGGTCAGGGAAATGAGTTCATCCTGGGCAAAACTTCATTAATATTAAGGGGCAGTGAGAAGAGTTCATCCTGAGCAATACTTCATTAATATTAAGGGCAGTGCAATAGTTCATCCTGGTCAAAACTTCATTGATATTAAGGGTCAGTGAGATGAGTTCATCCTGGCAATACTTCATTTATATTAAGGGGCAGTGAGAAGAGTTCATCCTGGGCAAAACTTTATTAATACTAAGGGGCAGTGAGAAGAGTTCATCCTGGGCAAAACTTCATTAATATTAAGGGCAGAGTGATGAGTTCATCCTGGTCAAAACTTCATTAATATTAAGGGCAGTGAGAAGAGTTCATCCTGGGCAAAACTTCATTAATATTAAGGATCAGTGAGAAGAGTTCATCCTGGGCAAAACTTCATTAATATTAAGGGCAGTGAGAAGAGTTCATCCTGGGCAAAACTTCATTAATATTAAGGGCAGTGAGAAGAGTTCATCCTGGGCAAAACTTCATTAATATTAAGGGCAGTGAGAAGAGTTCATCCTGGGCAAAACTTCATTAATATTAAGGGCAGTGAGAAGAGTTCATCCTGGGCAAAACTTCATTAATATTAAGGGCAGTGAGAAGAGTTCATCCTGGGCAAAACTTCAATAGTATTAAGGGGCAATGAGAAGAGCTCATCGTGGGCAAAACTTCATTAATATTAAGGGGTAGTGAGAAGAATTCATCATGGGCAAAACTTCATTAATATTAAGGGCAGTGAGAAGAGTTCATCTTGGGCAAAACTTCATTAATATTAAGGGCAGTGAGAAGAGTTCATCCTGTGCAAAACTTCATTAATATTAAGGGCAGTGAGAAGAGTTCATCCTGGGCAAAACTTCATTAATATTAAGGGCAGTGAGAAGAGTTCATCCTGGGCAAAACTTCATTAATATTAAGGGCAGTGAGAAGAGTTCATCCTGGGCAAAACTTCATTAATATTAAGGGCAGTGAGAAGAGTTCATCCTGGGCAAAACTTCATTAATATTAAGGGCAGTGAGAAGAGTTCATCCTGGGCAAAACTTCATTAATATTAAGGGCAGTGAAGAGTTCATCCTGGGCAAAACTTCATTAATATTAAGGGCAGTGAGAAGAGTTCATCCTGGGCAAAACTTCATTAATATTAAGGGCAGTGAGAAGAGTTCATCCTGGGCAAAACTTCATTAATATTAAGGGCAGTGAGAAGAGTTCATCCTGGGCAAAACTTCATTAATATTAAGGGCAGTGAGAAGAGTTCATCCTGGGCAAAACTTCATTAATATTAAGGGCAGTGAGAAGAGTTCATCCTGGGCAAAACTTCATTAATATTAAGGGCAGTGAGAAGAGTTCATCCTGGGCAAAACTTCATTAATATTAAGGGCAGTGAGAAGAGTTCATCCTGGGCAAAACTTCATTAATATTAAGGGCAGTGAGAAGAGTTCATCCTGGGCAAAACTTCATTAATATTAAGGGCAGTGAGAAGAGTTCATCCTGGGCAAAACTTCATTAATATTAAGGGCAGTGAGAAGAGTTCATCCTGGGCAAAACTTCATTAATATTAAGGGCAGTGAGAAGAGTTCATCCTGGGCAAAACTTCATTAATATTAAGGGCAGTGAGAAGAGTTCATCCTGGGCAAAACTTCATTAATATTAAGGGCAGTGAGAAGAGTTCATCCTGGGCAAAACTTCATTAATATTAAGGGCAGTGAGAAGAGTTCATCCTTGTCAAAACTTCATTAATATTAAGTTGCAGTGTGAAGAGTTCATCCTGGGCAAAACTTCATTAATATTAAGGGCAGTGATAAAAGTTCATCCTGGGCAAAACTTCATTAATAATAATTAGCAGTGTGAAGAGTTTATCCTCGGCAAACCTTAATTAATATTAAGGGGAAGTGCGAAGAGTTCATCCTGGCAATACCTCATTTATATTAAGGACAGTGCGAAAAGTTCATCCTGGTCATAACTTCATTAATATTAAGGGGCAGTGAGAAGAGTTCATCCTGGGCAAAACTTTATTAATATTAAGGGGCAGTGCGAAGAGTTCATCCTGGGCAAAACTTCATTAATATTAAGGGGCAGTGAGAAGAGTTCATCCTGGGCAAAACTTCATTAATATTAAGGCACAGTGAGAATAGTTCATCCTGGGCAAAACTTCATTAATATTAAGGGGCAGTGAGAAGAGTTCATCCTGGGCAAAACTTCATTAATATTAAGGGGCAGTGAAGAGTTCATCCTGGGCAAAACTTCATTAATATTAAGGGGCAGTGAGAAGAGTTCATCCTGGGCAAAACTTCATTAATATTAAGGGGCAGTGAGAAGAGTTCATCCTGGGCAAAACTTCATTAATATTAAGGGGCAGTGAGAAGAGTTCATCCTGGGCAAAACTTCATTAATATTAAGGGGCAGTGAGAAGAGTTCTTCCCGGGCAAAACTTCATTAATATTAAGGGGCAGTGAGAAGCGTTCATCCTGGGCAAAACTTCATTAATATTAAGGGGCAGTGAGAAGAGTTCATCCTGGGCAAAACTTCATTAATATTAAGGGCAGTACGAAGAGTTCATCCTGGGCAAAACTTCATTAATATTAAGGGGCAGTGAGAAGAGTTCATCCTGGGCAAAACTTCATTAATATTAAGGGGCAGTGAGAAGAGTTCATCCTGGGCAAAACTTCATTAATATTAAGGAAAGTGAGAAGAGTTCATCCTGGGCAAAACTTCATTAATATTAAGGGGCAGTGAGAAGAGTTCATCCTGGGCAAAACTTCATTAATATTAAGGGGCAGTGAGAAGAGTTCATCCTGGGCAAAACTTCATTAATATTAAGGGGCAGTGCGAAGAGTTCATCCTGGGCAAAACTTCATTAATATTAAGGCACAGTGAGAATAGTTCATCATGGGCAAAACTTTATTAATATTAAGGGGCAGTGAAAAGAGTTCATCCTGGGCAAAACTTCATTAATATTAAGGGGCAGTGAGAAGAGTTCATCCTGGGCAAAACTTCATTAATATTAAAAGGCAGTTTGAAGAGTTCATCCTGGACAAAACTTCATTAATATTAAAGGCAGTTTGAAGAGTTCATCCTGGGCAAAACTTCATTAATATTAAGGGGCAGTGCGAAGAGTTCATCCTGTGCAAAACTTCATTAATATTAAGGGGCAGTGAGAAGAGTTCATCCTGTGAAAAACTTCAATAATATTAAGGGGCAATACGGAGAGTTCATCCTGGGCAAAACTTCATTAATATTAAGACACAGTGAGAATAGTTCATCATGGGCAAAGCTTCATTAATATTAAGGTGCAGTGAAAAGAGTTAATCCTGGGCAAAAATTTACTAATATTAATGGACAGTGAAAAGAGTTCAACTTGGGCAAGACTTCATTAATATTAAAGGCAGTTTGAAGAGTTCATCCTGGGCAAAACATCATTAATATTAAGGGGCAGTGCGAAGAGTTTATCCTGTGCAAAACTTCATTAATATTACAGGTCAGTGGGAAGAGTTCATCCTGTGCAAAACTTCATTAATATTACAGGTCAGTGGGAAGAGTTCATCCTAGGCAAAACCTCTTTAATATTAAGGGGGCAGTGAGAAGAGTTCATCCTGGGCAAAACTTTATTAATATTAAGGGGCAGTGAAAAGAGTTAATCCTGGGCAAAACTTCATTAATATTAAGGGCAGTGTGAAGAGTTCATCCTGGGCAAAACTTCATTAATATTAAGGGACAGTGAGAAGAGTTCAGCCTGGGCATAACTTCATTAATATTAAGGGCAGTGAGAAGAGTTCATCCTGGGCAAAACTTCATTAATATTAAGGGCAGTGAGAAGAGTTCATCCTGGGCAAAACTTCATTAATATTAAGGGCAGTGAGAAGAGTTCATCCTGGGCAAAACTTCATTAATATTAAGGGCAGTGAGAAGAGTTCATCCTGGGCAAAACTTCATTAATATTAAGGGCAGTGAGAAGAGTTCATCCTGGGCAAAACTTCATTAATATTAAGGGCAGTGAGAAGAGTTCATCCTGGGCAAAACTTCATTAATATTAAGGGCAGTGAGAAGAGTTCATCCTGGGCAAAACTTCATTAATATTAAGGGCAGTGAGAAGAGTTCATCCTGGGCAAAACTTCATTAATATTAAGGGCAGTGAGAAGAGTTCATCCTGGGCAAAACTTCATTAATATTAAGGGCAGTGAGAAGAGTTCATCCTGGGCAAAACTTCATTAATATTAAGGGCAGTGAGAAGAGTTCATCCTGGGCAAAACTTCATTAATATTAAGGGCAGTGAGAAGAGTTCATCCTGGGCAAAACTTCATTAATATTAAGGGCAGTGAGAAGAGTTCATCCTGGGCAAAACTTCATTAATATTAAGGGCAGTGAGAAGAGTTCATCCTGGGCAAAACTTCATTAATATTAAGGGCAGTGAGAGTTCATCCTGGGCAAAACTTCATTAATATTAAGGGCAGTGAGAAGAGTTCATCCTGGGCAAAACTTCATTAATATTAAGGGCAGTGAGAAGAGTTCATCCTGGGCAAAACTTCATTAATATTAAGGGCAGTGAGAAGAGTTCATCCTGGGCAAAACTTCATTAATATTAAGGGCAGTGAGAAGAGTTCATCCTGGGCAAAACTTCATTAATATTAAGGGCAGTGAGAAGAGTTCATCCTGGGCAAAACTTCATTAATATTAAGGGCAGTGAGAAGAGTTCATCCTGGGCAAAACTTCATTAATATTAAGGGCAGTGAGAAGAGTTCATCCTGGGCAAAACTTCATTAATATTAAGGGCAGTGAGAAGAGTTCATCCTGGGCAAAACTTCATTAATATTAAGGGCAGTGAGAAGAGTTCATCCTGGGCAAAACTTCATTAATATTAAGGGCAGTGAGAAGAGTTCATCCTGGGCAAAACTTCATTAATATTAAGGGCAGTGAGAAGAGTTCATCCTGGGCAAAACTTCATTAATATTAAGGGCAGTGAGAAGAGTTCATCCTGGGCAAAACTTCATTAATATTAAGGGCAGTGAGAAGAGTTCATCCTGGGCAAAACTTCATTAATATTAAGGGCAGTGAAGAGTTCATCCTGGGCAAAACTTCATTAATATTAAGGGCAGTGAGAAGAGTTCATCCTGGGCAAAACTTCATTAATATTAAGGGCAGTGAGAAGAGTTCATCCTGGGCAAAACTTCATTAATATTAAGGGCAGTGAGAAGAGTTCATCCTGGGCAAAACTTCATTAATATTAAGGGCAGTGAGAAGAGTTCATCCTGGGCAAAACTTCATTAATATTAAGGGCAGTGAGAAGAGTTCATCCTGGGCAAAACTTCATTAATATTAAGGGCAGTGAGAAGAGTTCATCCTGGGCAAAACTTCATTAATATTAAGGGCAGTGAGAGTTCATCCTGGGCAAAACTTCATTAATATTAAGGGCAGTGAGAAGAGTTCATCCTGGGCAAAACTTCATTAATATTAAGGGCAGTGAAGAGTTCATCCTGGGCAAAACTTCATTAATATTAAGGGCAGTGAGAAGAGTTCATCCTGGGCAAAACTTCATTAATATTAAGGGCAGTGAGAAGAGTTCATCCTGGGCAAAACTTCATTAATATTAAGGGCAGTGAGAAGAGTTCATCCTGGGCAAAACTTCATTAATATTAAGGGCAGTGAGAAGAGTTCATCCTGGGCAAAACTTCATTAATATTAAGGGCAGTGAGAAGAGTTCATCCTGGGCAAAACTTCATTAATATTAAGGGCAGTGAAGAGTTCATCCTGGGCAAAACTTCATTAATATTAAGGGCAGTGAGAAGAGTTCATCCTGGGCAAAACTTCATTAATATTAAGGGCAGTGAGAAGAGTTCATCCTGGGCAAAACTTCATTAATATTAAGGGCAGTGAGAAGAGTTCATCCTGGGCAAAACTTCATTAATATTAAGGGCAGTGAGAAGAGTTCATCCTGGGCAAAACTTCATTAATATTAAGGGCAGTGAAGAGTTCATCCTGGGCAAAACTTCATTAATATTAAGGGCAGTGAGAAGAGTTCATCCTGGGCAAAACTTCATTAATATTAAGGGCAGTGAAGAGTTCATCCTGGGCAAAACTTCATTAATATTAAGGGACAGTGAGATGAGTTCATCCTGGGCAAAACTTCATTAATATTAAGGGGCAGAGAGAAGAGTTCATCCTGGGCAAAACTTCATTAATATTAAGGGGCAGTGAGAAGAGTTCATCCTGGGCAAAACTTCATTAATATTAGGGGGCAGTGAGATGAGATCATCCTGGGCAAAACTAAATTAATATTAAGGGCAGTGAGAAGAGTTCATCCAGGGCAAAACTTCATTAATATTAAGGGGCAGTGAGAAGAGTTCATCCTGGGCAAAACTTCATTAATATTAAGGGGCAGTGAGAAGAGTTCATCCTGGGCAAAACTTCATTAATATTAAGGGGCAGTGAGAAGAGTTCATCCTGGGTAAAACTTCATTAATATTAAGGGCAGTGAGAAGAGTTCATCCTGGGCAAAACTTCATTAATATTAAGGGGCAGAGTGAAGAGTTCATCCTGGGCAAAACTTCATTAATATTAAGGGGCAGTGAGAAGAGTTCATCCTGGGCAAAACTTCATTAATATTAAGGGGCAGTGAGAAGAGTTCATCCTGGGCAAAACTTCATCAATATTAAGGGAAGTGAGAAGAGTTCATCCTGGGCAAAACTTCATTAATATTAAGGGGCAGTGAGAAGAGTTCATCCTGGGCAAAACTTCATTAATATTAAGGGGCAGTGAGAAGAGTTCATCCTGGGCAAAACTTCATTAATATTAAGGGGCAGTGCAAAGAGTTCATCCTGGGCAAAACTTCATTAATGTTAAGGGGCAGTGAGAAGAGTTCATCCTGGGCAAAACTTCATTAATATTAAGGGGCAGTGAGATGAGTTCATCCTGGGCAAAACTTCATTAATATTAAGGGGCAGTGAGAAGAGTTCATCCTGGGCAAAACTTCATTAATATTAAGGGGCAGTGAGAAGAGTTCATCCTGGGCAAAACTTCATTAATATTAAGGGGCAGTGAGAAGAGTTCATCCTGGGCAAAACTTCATTAATATTAAGGGGCAGTGAGAAGAGTTCATCCTGGGCAAAACTTCATTAATATTACGTGGCAGTGAAGAGTTCATCCTGGGCAAAACTTCATTAATATTAAGGGGCAGTGAGAAGAGTTCATCCTGGGCAAAACTTCATTAATATTAAGGGGCAGTGAGAAGAGTTCATCCTGGGCAAAACTTCATTAATATTAAGGGGCAGTGAGAAGAGTTCATCCTGGGCAAAACTTCATTAATATTATAGGGCAGTGCGAAGAGTTCATCCTGGGCAAAACTTCAATAATATTAAGGGGCAGTGAGAAGAGTTCATCCTGGGCAAAACTTCATTAATATTAAGGGCAGTGAGAAGAGCTCATGCTGGGCAAAACTTCATTAATATTAAGGGGCAGTGAGAATAGTTCATCATGGGCAAGACTTCATTAATATTAGGGGCAGTGCAAAGAGTTCATCCTCGGCAAAACTTCCTTAATATTAAGGGCAGTGCGAAGAGTTCATCCTGGGCAAAACTTCATTAATATTAAGGGGCAGTGAGAAGAGTTCATCCTGGGCAAAACTTCATTAATATTAAGGGGCAGTGAGAAGAGTTCATCCTGGGCAAAACTTCATTAATATTAAGGGGCAGTGAAGAGTTCTTCCTGGGCAAAACTTCATTCATATTAAGGAAAGTGAGAAGAGGTCATCCTGGGCAAAACTTCATTAATAATAAGGGGCAGTGCGAAGAGTTCATTCTGGGCAAAACTTCATTAATATTAAGGGGCAGTGCGAAGAGTTAATCCTTGGCAAAACTTCATTAATATAAGGAGGCAGTGAGAAGAGTTCATCCTGGGCATAACTTTATTAATATTAAGGTGCAGTGAGAAGATTTCACGCTGGGCAAAACTTCATTAATATTAAGGGGCAGTGCGAAGAGTTCATTCTGGGCAAAACTTCATTAATATTAAGGGGCAGTGAGAAGAGGTTATCCTGGGCAAAACGTCATTAATATTAAGGGCAGTGAGAAGCGTTCATCCTGGGGAAAACTTCATTAATATTAAGGGGCAGTGAGAAGAGTTCATCCTGGGCAAAACTTCATTAATATTAAGGGGCAGTGAGAAGAGTTCATCCTGGGCAAAACTTCATTAATATTAAGGGGCAGTGCGAAGAGTTCATCCTGGGCAAAACTTCATTAATATTAAGGGGCAGTTAGAAGGGTTCATCCTGGGCAAAACTTCATCAATATTAAGGGCTAGTCAGAAGAGTTTATCCTAGGCAAAACTTCATTAATATTAAGGGGCAGTGAGAAGAGTTCATCCTGGGCAAAACTTCATTAATATTAAGGGGCAGTGAGAAGAGTTCATCCTGGGCAAAACTTCATTAATATTAAGGGGCAGTGAGAAGAGTTCATCCTGGGCAAAACTTCATTAATATTAAGGGGCAGTGAGAAGAGTTCATCCTGGGCAAATCTTCATTAATATTAAGGGGCAGTGAGAAGAGTTCATCCTGGGCAAAACTTCATTAATATTAATGGGCAGTGAGAAGAGTTCATCCTGGGCAAAACTTCATTAATATTAAGGGGCAGTGAGATGAGTTCATCCTGGGCAAAACTTCATTAATATTAAGGGGCAGTGAGAAGAGTTCATCCTGGGCAAATCTTCATTAATATTAAGGGGCATTGCAAAGAGTTCATCCTAGGCAAGACTTCATTAAATTTAAGGGGTAGTCAGATGAGTTCATTCTAGGCAAAACTTCATTAATATTAAGGGGCAGTGAGAAGAGTTCATCCTGGGCAAAACTTCATTAATATTAAAGGGCAGTGCGAAGAGTTCATCCTGGGCAAAACTTCATTAATATTAAGGGCCAGTGAGAAGAGTTCATCCTGGGCAAAACTTCATTAATATTAAGGGGCAGTGAAGAGTTCCTCCTGGACAAAACTTTATTAATATGAAGGGGCAGTGAGAAGAGTTCATCCTGGGCATACTTCATTAACATTAAGGGGCAGTGAGAAGGTATATCCAGGGCAAAACTTCATTAATATTAAGGGGCAGTGAGAAGAGTTCATCCTGGGTAAAACTTCATTAATATTAAGGGCAGTGAGAAGAGTTCATCCTGGGCAAAACTTCATTAATATTAAGGGGCAGTGAGAAGAGTTCATCCTGGGCAAAACTTCATTAATATTAATGGGCAGTGCGAAGAGTTCATCCTGGGCAAAATTTCATTAATATTAAGGGGCAGTGAGAAGAGTTCATCCTGGGCAAAACTTCATTAATATTAAGGGAAGAGAGATGAGTTCATCCTGGGCAAAACTTCATTAATATTAGGGGCAGTGAGAAGAGTTCATCCTGGGCAAAACTTCATTAATATTAAGGGGCAGTGAGAAGAGTTCATCCTGGGCAAAACTTCATTAATATTAAGGGGCAGTGAGAAGAGTTCATCCTGGGCAAAACTTCATTAATATTAAGGGAAGAGAGATGAGTTCATCCTGGGCAAAACTTCATTAATATTAAGGGGCAGTGAGAAGAGTTCTTCCTGGGCAAAACTTCATTAATATTAAGGGGCAGGGAGAAGAGTTCATCCTGGGCAAAACTTCATTAATATTAAGGGGCAGTGAGAAGATTTCATCCTGGGCAAAACTTCATTAATATCAAGGGGCAGTGAGAAGGGTACATCCTGGGCAAAACTTCATTAATATTAAGGGGCAGGGAGAAGAGTTCATCCCGGGCAAAACTTCATTAATATTAAGGGCAGTGAGAAGAGCTCATCCTGCGCAAAACTTCATTAATATTAAGCGGCAGTGAAATGATTTCTTCCTGGGCAAAACTTCATTAGTATTAAGGTGCAGTGTGAAGAGTTTATCCTGGGCAAAACTTCATTAATATTAAGGGCAGTGAGAAGAGTTCATCCTGGGCAAAACTTCATTAATATTAAGGGCAGTGTGAAGAGTTCATCCTGGGCAAAACTTCATTTATATTAAGGGCAATGAGAAGAGTTCATCCTGGGCAAAACTTCATTAATATTAAGTGGCAGTGCGAAGAGTTCATCCTGGGCAAAACGTCCTTAATATTAATGGGCAGTGGCAAAGAGTTCATCCTGGGCAAAACTTCATTAATATTAAGGGACAGTGAGAAGAGTTCATCCTGGGCAAAACTTCATTAATATTAAGGGCAGTGAGATGAGTTCATCCTGGGCAAAACTTCATTAATATTAAGGGGCAGTGAGAAGAGTTCATCCTGGGCAAAACTTCATTAATATTAAGGGGCAGTGAGAAGAGTTCATCCTGGGCAAAACTTCATTAATATTAAGGCCAGTGCGAAGAGTTCATCCTGGGCAAAACGTCATTAATATTAAGGGCAGTGAGAAGAGTTCATCCTGGGCAAAACATCATTAATATTAAGGGGCAGTGAGAAGAGTTCATCCTGGGCAAAACTTCATTAATATTAAGGGCAGTGAGAAGAGTTCATCCTGGGCAAAACTTCATTAATATTAAGGGGCAGTGAGAAGAGTTCATCCTGGGCAAAACTTCATTAATATTAAGGGGCAGTACGAAGAGTTCATCCTGGGCAAAACTTCATTAATATTAAGGGGCAGTGAGAAGAGTTCATCCTGGGCAAAACTTCATTAATATTAAGGGTGGGATGAACAGTTCATCCTGGGCAAAACTTCATTAATATTAAAGGCAGTGAGAAGAGTTCATCCTGGGCAAAACTTCATTAATATTAAGGGGCAGTGAGAAGAGTTCATCCTGGGCAAAACTTCATTAATATTAAGGGGCAGTGAGAAGAGTTCATCCTGGGGAAATCTTCATTAATATTAAGGGGCAGTGAGAAGAGTTCATCCTGTGAAAAATTTCATTAATATTGAAAGGCAGTGAGATGAGTTAATCCTGGGCAAAACTTCATTAATATTAAGGGGCAGTGAGAAGAGTTCATCCTGGGCAAAACTTCATTAATATTAAGGGCAGTGCGAAGAGTTCATCCTGGGCAAAACTTCATTAATATTAAGGGGCAGTGAGAAGAGTTCATCCTGGGCAAAACTTCATTAATATTAAGGGGCAGTGAGAAGAGTTCATCCTGGGCAAAACTTCATTAATATTAAGGGGCAGTGAGAAGAGTTCATCCTGGGCAAAACTTCATTAATATTAAGGGGCAGTGAGAAGAGTTCATCCTGGGCAAAACTTCATTAATATTACATGGCAGTGAGATGAGTTCATCCTGGGCAAAACTTCATTAATATTAAGGGGCAGTGAGAAGAGTTCATCCTGGGCAAAACTTCATTAATATTAAGGGGCAGTGAGAAGAGTTCATCCAGGGCAAAACTTCATTAATAATAGGGCCAGTGCGAAGAGTTCATCCTGGGCAAAACTTCCTTAATATTAAGCGGCAGTGAGAAGAGTTCATCCTGGGCAAAACTTCATTAATATTAAGGGGCAGTGAGAAGAGTTCATCCTGGGCAAAACTTCATTAATATTAAGGGGCAGTGAGAAAAGTTCATCCTGGGCATAATTTCATTAATATTAAGGGGGAGGGTGAAGAGTTCATCCTGGGCAAAACTTCATTAATATTAAGGGGCAGTGAGAAGAGTTCATCCTGGGCAAAACTTCATTAATATTAAGGGGCAGTGAGAAGAGTTCATCCTGGGCAAAACTTCATTAATATTAAGGGGAGAGAGATGAGTTCATCCTGGGCAAAACTTCATTAATATTAAGGAACAGTGAGAAGAATTTTTCCTGGGCAAAACTTCATTAATATTAAGGAGCAGTGAGAAGATGTCATCCTTGGCAAAACTTCATTAATAATAAGGGGCAGTGCAAAGAGTTCATCCTGGGCAAAACTTCATTAATATTAAATGGCAGTGAGAAGAGTTCATCCTGGGCAAAACTTCATTATTATTAAGGGGCAGTGAGAAGAGTTCATCCTGGGCAAAACTTCACTAATATTAAGGGGCAATGAGGAGAGTTTATCCTGGGCAAAACTTCATTAATATTAAGGGGCAGTGAGATGAGTTCATCCTCGGCAAACCTTCATTAATATTAAGGGGCAGTGAGAAGGTTTCATCTTGGGCAAAACTTCATTAAGATTAAGGGCAGTGAGAAGAGTTCATCCTGGGCAAAACTTCATTAATATTAAGGGGCAGTGAGAAGAGTTCATCCTGGGCAAAACTTCATTAATATTAAGGGGCAGTGAGAAGAGTTCATCCTGGGCAAAACCTAAATAATATTAAGGGGCAGTGAGAAGAGTTCATCCTGGGCAAAACTTCATTAATATTAAGGGGCAGTGAGATGAGTTCATGCTGGGCAAAACTTCATTAATATTAAGGGGCAGTGAGAAGAGTTCATCCTGGGCAAAACTTCATTAATATTAAGGGGCAGTGAGAAGAGTTCATCCTGGGCAAAACTTCATTATTGTTACATGGCAGTGAGAAGAGTTCATCCTGGGCAAAACTTCATTAATATTAAGGGGCAGTGCGAAGAATTCATCCTGGGCAAAACTTCATTAATATTAAGGGGCAGTGAGAAGAGTTCATCCTGGGCAAAACTTCATTAATATTAGGGCCAGTGCGAAGAGCTCATCCTGGGCAAAACTTCATTAATATTAAGGGCAGTGAGAAGAGTTCATCCTGGGCAAAACTTCATTAATATTAAGGGGCAGTGCTAAGAGTTCATCCTAGGCAAAACTTCACTAATATTAAGGGGCCGTGAGAAGAGTTCATCCTGGGCAAAACTTCATTAATATTAAGGGCAGAGAGATGAGTTCATCCTGGTTAAAAATTCATTGATATTAAGGGTCAGGGAAATGAGTTCATCCTGGGCAAAACTTCATTAATATTAAGGGGCAGTGAGAAGAGTTCATCCTGGGCAAAACTTCATTAATATTAAGGGGCAGTGAGAAGAGTTCATCCTGGGCAAAACTTCATTAATATTAAGGGGCAGTGCGAAGAGTTCATCCTGGGCAAAACTTCATTAATATTAAGGGGCAGTGAGAAGAGTTCATCATAGGCAAGACTTCATTAATATTAAGGGGCTATGCAAAGAATTCATCCTGGGCAAAACTTCATTAATATTAAGGGGCAGTGAGAAGAGTTCATCCTGGGCAAAACTTCATTAATATTAAGGGGCAGTGAGAAGAGTTCATCCTGGCAAAACTTCATTAATATTAAGGGGCAGTGAGAAGAGTTCATCCTGGGCAAAACTTCATTAATATTAAGGGGCAGTGAGAAGAGTTCATCCTGGGCAAAACTTCATTAATATTAAGGGGCAGTGAGAAGAGTTCATCCTGGGCAAAACTTCATTAATATTAAGGGCAGTGAGAAGAGTTCATCCTGGGCAAAACTTCATTAATATTAAGGGGCAGTGCGAAGAGTTCATCCTGGGCAAAACTTCATTAATATTAAGGGCAGTGAGAAGAGTTCATCCTGGGCAAAACTTCATTAATATTAAGGGGCAGTGAGAAGAGTTCATCCTGGGCAAAACTTCATTAATATTAAGGGGCAGTGAGAAGAGTTCATCCTGGGCAAAACTTCATTAATAATAAAGAGCAGTGAGAAGAGCTCATCCTGGGCAAAATTTAATTAATAGTAAGGGTCAGGGAAAAGAGTTCATCCAGGGCAAAATTTCACTAATATTAAGGTGCAGGAAGAGTTCATCCTGGGCAAAACTTCATTAATATTAAGGGCAGAGAGATGAGTTCATCCTGGGAAAAACTTCATTAATATTAAGGTGCAGTGAGTGGAGTTCATGCTGGGCAAAACTTTAATATTAAAGGGCAGTGAGAAGAGTTCATCCTGGGCAAAACTTCATTAATATTAAGGGGCAGTGTGAAGAGTTCATCCTGGGCAAAACTTCATTAATATTAAGGTGCAGTGAGTAGAATTCATGCTGGGCAAAACTTTAATATTAAAGGGCAGTGAGAAGAGTTCATCCTGGGCAAAACTTCATTAATATTAAGGGGCAGTGCGAAGAGTTTATCCTGGGCAAAACTTTATTAATATTAAGGGCAGTGCAAAGAGTTCAACCTGGGCAAAACTTCATTAATATTAAGGGCAGTACGAAGAGTTCATCCTGGGCAAAACTTCATTAATATTAAGGGGCAGTGAGAAGAGCTCATCCTGGGCAAAACTTCATTAATATTAAGGGCAGAGAGATGAGGTCATCCTGGTCAAAACTTCATTAATATTAAGGGCAGTGAGAAGAGTTCATCCTGGGCAAAACTTCATTAATATTAAGGGGCAGTGAGAAGAGTTCATCCTGGGCAAAACTTCATTAATATTAAGGGGCAGTGAGAAGAGTTCATCCTGGGCAAAACTTCATTAATATTAAGGGGCAGTAAGAAGAGTTCATCCTGGGTTCATCCTGGGCAAAACTTCATTAATATTAAGGGTCAGTGAGAAGAGTTCATCCTGGGCAAAACTTCATTAATATTAGGGGCAGTGTGAAGAGTTCATCCTGGGCATAACTTCATTAATATTAAGGGGCAGTGAGAAGAGTTCATCCTGGGCAAAACTTCATTAATATTAAGGGGCAGTGAGAAGAGTTCATCCTGGGCAAAACTTCATTAATATTAAGGGCAGTGAGAAGAGTTCATCCTGGGCAAAACTTCATTAATATTAAGGGGCAGTGCGAAGAGTTCATCCTGGGCAAAACTTCATTAATATTAAGGGGCAGTGAAGAGTTCATCCTGGGCAAAACTTCAGTAATATTAATGGGCAGTAAGAAGGGTTCTTCCTGGGCAAAACTTCATTAATATTAAAGGGACAGTGAGAAGAGTTCATCCTGGGCAAAACTGAATTAATATTAAGGGCGAGTGCGAAGAGTTCATCATGGCAAAAACTTCATTAATATTAAGGGGCAGTGCGAAGAGTTCATCCTGGGCAAAACTTCATTAATATTAAGGGGCAGTGAGAAGAGTTCATCCTGGGCAAAACTTCATTAATATTAAGGGCAGTGAGAAGAGTTCATCCTGGGCAAAACTTCATTAATATTAAGGGGCAGTGAGAAGAGTTCATCCTGGGCAAAACTTCATTAATATTAAGGGGCAGTGAGAAGAGTTCATCCTGGGCAAAACTTCATTAATATTAAGGGGCAGTGAGAAGAGTTCATTCTGTGCAAAACTTCATTAATATTAAGGGGTAGTGAGAAGAGTTCATCCTGGGCAAAACTTCATTAATATTAAGGGGCAGTGAGAAGAGTTCATCCTGGGCAAAACTTCATTAATATTAAGGGGCAGTGAGAAGAGTTCATCCTGGGCAAAACTTCATTAATATTAAGGGGCAGTGAGAAGAGTTCATCCTGGGCAAAACTTCATTAATATTAAGGGGCAGTGAGAAGAGTTCATCCTGGGCAAAACTTCATTAATATTAAGGGCAGTGAGAAGAGTTCATCCTGGGCAAAACTTCATTAATATTAAGGGGCAGTGCGAAGAGTTCATCCTGGGCAAAACTTCATTAATATTAAGGGGCAGTGCGAAGAGTTCATCCTGGGCAAAACTTCATTAATATTAAGGGCGAGTGCAAAGAGTTCATCATGGCAAAAACTTCATTAATATTAAGTGGCAGTGCGAAGAGTTCATCCTGGGCAAAACTTCATTAATATTAAGGGCAGTGCGAAGAGTTCATCCAGGGCAAAACTTCTTTAATATTAAGGGACAGTGAGAAGAGTTCATCCTGGGCAAAACTTCATTAATATTAAGGGGCAGTGAGAAGAGTTCATCCTGGGCAAAACTTCATTAATATTAAGGGGCAGTGAGAAGAGTTCATCCTGGGCAAAACTTCATTAATATTAAGGGCAGTGCGAAGAGTTCATCCTGGGCAAAACTTCATTAATATTAAGGGCCAGTGAGAAGAGTTCATCCTGGGCAAAACTTCATTAATATTAATGGGAAGCTCGAAGAGTTCATCCTCGGCAAAACTTCATTAATATTAAGGAGCAGTGCGAAGAGTTCATTCTGGGCAAAACTTCATTAATATTAAGGGCCAGTGAGAAGAGTTCATCCTAGGCAAAACTTCATTAATATTAAGAGCAGTGTGAAGAGTTCATCTTGGGAAAAACTTCATTAATATTAATGGGCAGTGAGAAGAGTTCATCCTGGGCAAAACTTCATTAATATTAAGGAGCATTGCGAAGAGTTCATCCTGGGCAAAACTTCATTAATATTAAGGGCAGTGAGAAGAGTTCATCCTGGGCAAATCTTCATTAATATTAAGGGGCAGTGAGAAGAGTACATCCTGGGCAAAACTTCATTAATATTAAAGGGCAGAGAGAAGAGTTCATCCTGCGCAAAACTTCATTAATATTAAGGGGTGAAGAGTTCATCCTGGGAAAAACTTCATTAATATTAAGGGGCAGTGAGAAGAGTTCATCCTGGGCAAAACTTCATTAATATTAAGGGGCAGTGAGAAGAGTTCATCCTGGGCAAAACTTCATTAATATTAAGGGCAGTATGAAGAGTTCATCCTGGGCAAAACTTCATTAATATTAAGGGGCAGTGAGAAGAGTTCATCCTGGGCAAAACTTCATTAATATTAAGGGGCAGTGAGAAGAGTTCATCCTGGGCAAAACTTTATTAATATTAAGGGGCAATGAAAAGAGTTAATCCTGGGCAAAAATTTACTAATATTAATGGACAGTGAAAAGAGTTCAACCTGGACAAAACTTCATTAATATTAAAGGCAGTTTGAAGAGTTCATCCTGGGCAAAACTTCATTAATATTAAGGGACAGTGAGAAGAGTTCATCCTGGGCAAAACTTCATTAATATTAAGGGACAGTGAGAAGAGTTCATCCTGGGCAAAACTTAATTAATATTAAGGGGGAGTGTGAAGAGTTCATCCGGGGCAAAACTTTATTAATATTAAGGGGCAGTGAGAAGAGTTCATCCTGGGCAAAACTTCATTAATATTAAGGGCAGTGTGATGAGTTCATCCTGGTCAAAACTTCATTAATATTAAGGGTCAGTGAGATGAGTTCATCCTGGGCAAAACTTCATTAATATTAAGGGCAGTGAGAAGAGTTCATCCTGGGCAAAACTTCATTAATATTAAGGGGCAGTGAAAAGAGTTAATCCTGGGCAAATCTTCATTAATATTAAGGGCAGAGTGATGAGTTCATCCTGGCAATACTTCATTTATATTAAGGGACAGTGAGAAGAGTTCATCCTGGGCAAAACTTCATTAATACTAAGGGGCAGTGAGATGAATTTATACTGGGCAAAACTTCATTAATTAAAACACAGGAACCACGAAAAGAATGTAAGTAACACAAGCGATATCCTGGGCATCCAAGAAGTTTAATGTTCACACCAAAAACGAACCAAGACAGCAAACCAACACGTAAAACAGTAAAAAATTCAATTAGAAATTCAGTTAGAAATTCAAGAATACTGAGCGCTTTCACCCGCTCGATTACCTGCGGGTTTCATCAGAGTACATCTTAAAATTCATTGCACCAGCTTATATAATACCAAAATATCCAATGATTCAATTAATCTTAATTTAATTAATTGTTAGTGTGGTTCCTAATTAGTGTTTTCAAAAAAGTAAATGTTGTTTTAATACCTTAAAGACAACAACAATGAACAATGGACTACTAAATAGAATTTCTTTGTTTGTGTAATTTAAATAGAGGGCTATTTAACCAATAAAAATGATAATACTTGTTAAAAACTATCATGAATATATTATAATTATTTTAATCCAGCATGTATAAATTAATTTTATATACATTAAATGTTAATAAATATAAAGTAGAGAAAAAAATGTGTAAAAAATATCATCAAATCATTCATTCCAATGTAAACATTATTTCATAATTAAAAAACATTTTATATAAATACCAGAATAAATAAATAAACAAAGTTAATAATATTAATATTAAACAATACATAGTACCACTTATAATCTTAAATATATTTTGGATTGTAGTGTAATTTGTAATTTCTTGTTTTTTATATCGTTTCTTATTTTTTATCAATTGTGTAAATAAATGTAATTGTGTAAATGTTAATATTACAAAGAAAATTTTTTTATATATATATACTAAAATAGTTAATTTCTAACCTTAAAATGTTTATAAAATGTTTGTAAAATGTGTTATATGTATTTTTTTAAAAAAACAAATTCCTTCAAAACAATCTTCATAGACTTTCATTTTAACCATATTCAAATATAATATAATATATAAAATTCCAATTAAACACTTATAGACTTTTGTTTTAAAATACTAGCAATACTAATGTGGCCATTCAAACCAGGAGTTGTACTGGCGTTGCAACGAAGTTGCCACAAACATTCTTTAGTTAATAGTAAATTGTCCAAATCCCCTTCTTTTTCCTCAGGATTATAAATTCTGTCAATAATAAAAAAGATGAATCTTTTGTAATTAACACATGTGGTACTGTGTGTGTACAGGGCATTTGATTCTTTTTTGTTTTTCACATCCCTAACATGTTCCATAATTCTGTTGTGTAATTTTCTCTTAGTCTTACCTATGTAATATGCTGGGCATGAAATACAACTTGCCATATAAATAACCCATTTAGTATTACAGTTACATATACCTGGGCATTTAAGTGTTTTTCCATAGTTGTACACGGTACAATAGGGTCCATCATTTATATATTTACAGCTTTTACAAAATCCACATTTTTTCATTCTAGATGTAGTCTCTCCTTGTACCCTGCTTTCAAACATCTCTTTCATATTCATGCCCCTACTATGTGTAACTGATGGGTGTAAGCCAACTATTTCTTTAACTTCCAAACTATTGTTTATTACACTTTTCCATGTGTCGTTTAATATTGTCATTATTGCTTTAGAGTTTGTGTTGTATGGTAGAATAAATGAATCCTTCTTATTGTTAGAATCTTGTTCCTTCGGCTTCATATATTCCCCACTAATAATTATAGGTTTGTACTTTGTATCCCTGTCTCTCACCACTTCTTTAGTCAGGGATTCTAACAAATTTAGTGGGTAACCTCTGTCACTAAACATATCTTGCAAGTGTTTAATTTCAACCTCAAGGTTTTGGTCTTCACTAATAATACGAGAAAGTCTAACTAATTGGCCTTTCACCAAATTCCTTTTTTGAAAGTGGGGATGATTACTCTCATAATGTAAATAACTGTTTGAGTAAGTTTTTTTACGAAAAATGGTAGATTCTATCCTTCCATCCTTGTTGTACATTCTAATGTCTAAGTAGTCACATTGATCATGGTTTGTTTGGAAGGTAAACTTTAAAAATTAGTACTATTTTCTAAGAAGTGCATAAATTCTCGTATTTCACCTTCTTCCCCTTCCAAAAATCAAAATGTCATCTAAAAATCTTACATACAAAATAATTTTCTCCCAGAAGTGCGATACAAACACTTGTTTAATCTCCCAAAATGCTAACACTAAGTTAGCATAGATGGGGGCACATCTGGCCCCCATAGCAACACCTCTACATTGTTTGTAATGTTCTCCTTCCAAGATGACATAATTGTTGTTAAGTATCATCTCCATGAAGTCTACTAGTAATCTTCTTTTAACAGTGTGATGTCCACTGTATTTTTCCAAAATTTTTTCAAAGTATTGTAAACCTTCTTTGTGTGGTATGATGCTAAATAGATTAATGACATCTATTGTTATCATACAAAACTTTTCTCCTCTATAGTTCTTATTAAATTCTCTTAGTTTTTCAAGGCAATGCCACGAGTCTTTGATAATGTGTGGGAACTTTGTTAAGATGTCCTTACATTGTACATCTACAAACTTAGCTATCGTTTCAAGTTTAGAGTTTTTGGCAGAAACAATCGGTCTAAGCGGAGGGTTTTGAATACTCTTATGCACTTTAGGTATGCCAAAAATAGTTGGGGTGATAGGATGTTCCACTACCAAAAATTCATATTCCTGTTTATTAATCATGCCCTCCATCAAACATTCATATAGTAGCCAATCAATTTTTGTATAGGCTCTCTGTACTTCATATTTAAGAACTTTACTATATGTGTCTTCATTTTCTAACATAGTTTTCATTTTGTTGATGTAATTTGTGTTTGACATGATCACTACTCCACCCCCTTTATCTGGCTTCATGATTCTATGTTTATTGTTTGAACATATTTCTGTAATACAAAACCTTTCATTTTCAGTCAAGTTGTCCTTCAATATACTCTTTTTCTTTAATTCCCTCCTAATTTGTGTTTCACATAGTGATTCATACACCTGAATTATTGGATTATTAGGCGGAATAAATGTACTAGTTCTTTTTAGTGTAATGACTCTAGTTTCGTTTCTCATCTCCTCTTGTATGCTTGCTTTAGTAAAAAACACTTTTAAATTAAGCATTCTCGTGTATAATTTCAAATTGATGAGTATTCTACCAATGTCACTTCTAAATCGTGGGACAAATTTAAATCCTCTCTTAAATAACATAATATGGCTTTGATTCAAATTGAAGTCACTATAATTGTAGATATTAAAACCACCACTATTGGTTATTTTACATAAATCGTTGATCGTACTACCACCATCAAGAATGTCTAGTTCTGTATCATTCATAACTGTCAAATCATTACCAACTGTTTTCTCTTGCATAACCAAATTTCCACCTGGTGGTTTGACGTTGTTGGTCAATTCTGTCCCACTTATATCTTGTGTAGTGGTTTCATTGTTGTGACTTACTGAGCCATTTAGTAATAATACGAATTGGTTCTGAGGTACATTTTCTTCCCTTGATTCTTCTGTTGTGCACCACCCCCCTGAAACCTGTCTCTTATCCTCTCTGATCTCCTTAGTTGGGGTTGTTCTAAAAAAACCTCATTCTCTTTTTGTACATCCCCGTCTGTAACATTGCCATAATGTCCATACTTGTTAATATTTTTGTTGTTGTGTACATTAGAAGTATAAATGTTCCTTTGTTCACAGTTCCTGTCTTCATCCCTCGATCGATTCACTTTTTCATTTTGCTGCACAAATGTTTTGAATTCTTTAAAGTGGTGATATGCCCTTTTATGAATATAATCATTACTGTCTCTTATTAATTTTTTGTTTTTATATTCAAGCCCTCTCGACACAAAACTGTCCATCTCTTTTATAATGTAGTCCATCCTGTGTTTGTTATGTTCAAATAACAAGTCTTTTTTAATGTTGTTATCCAGGTCTATAAGTTTCTCATTCAACACTGATAGTCTTTGGTTATTGTTCTTAATAATAAGTTTGAGCAAGTCTAACCCTGCTCTGTCATACAAGGCTACTAATTCATTGAATAGCACACTGTTGTGACTAAAACCAAAAGGTAATTTAAAAATTCTCAAACCTTTTGGAACTTGTTCCAACTCCAGGGATCTCTCCAGAAAGGCATTGTCCATCTGGATGGTTTTGAATTGTTTGAGCGTTTTTTCAAAGTCAGCAATCTGCTCGTTCAAAGAGCCCATATCTTGCATACTACTTCTAGGAATACTTTTAAACGAAGGTGCCTGTAGAATCACATTAATATTCTCCCATCTCCGACTGTTAGATGTCCTTCCGTCCCCAGCGTTCATATTCCCACTGTCAAACCTCAGGGTTGGTTCCTTCCTTCGTGTGTCACCTCTAGGTTGATTCGATGAACCATTACTGGCTGACGGAGCATTGGGACTGTTACCCGGTGTGGAGTGTAATGTGAATAGTTGTTCTTGTGATTCGGTAATAGTAATATTTGGGTCAATGTCATTGTTCTGAGCTTTATCAGCCCGAAGTAAGGTAATTAGTCGATTAGTAACTTCCAGGTGTTGTTTTAATAGTGCTTCCATAGTGTAGTAAAACTTAAACACAATCAATGTAGGTGCTGTTACTGCTGAATAATTTATGTTGACCCAACTTATAACATAGGCAACTGAAAACTGACAGTTACTCGTACAGTTGAAAACTTTACTTGACACACCCTAGTTCTGTCCGTATTTCTAGGTTTCAAAAAACAATCAGTTCAAGGCTGCTTACAAATCAGTATTGACATAAATTCGCCAAAAGTTGATGCAAGTATTAATACAATTTGCGGTCGCTTAATTATACCCTCTGAGTTCTCTCCTTCAGTAAACCGGTCAGTTGGATGTTGCTATTAATTGATACTCTCATGTATCTTTGAAATCCGTGTTTATACGGAAAGCTGACAGTTACTGGTGCAGCTAAATACTTTAAATTTACACCATCTAGTTATGTCCGTAGTTCTCAGCTTCAATGAAGATACACTTGTATCGTAGAACAACAGAGAATTTATGATAAAGCTGAATGTTTGAGTTAACACAACCTAGTTGTGTCCGTGGTTCTCAGTTAAACAATACAAAGCTGCTTGAAAATCAGCGTTGACATAAAGTCGCAAAATGCTGTTGTACTTGTACTTGTTAGTGCACTTTGCGATCGCTTAATTGTAACATCAAAGTTCTCTCATTCAGTAAACCAGTCAATTGGATATTACTGTTAGTTAGTACTTTAATATAGCTTTAAAGTCCGTATTTGTGACGTAGAGCTGTGGAGAACTGACATTTGTTGGTGCAACTAAATATTTTAAATTTACACCACCATGTTGTGTCCGTATATCTCATACTTCATTAATATTAAATAGCAGTGTGAAGAGTTCATCCTGGGCAAAACTTAATTAATATTAACACACAGTAGGATGAGTTTACCTGGGAAAAACTTTATTAATATTAGGGGACAGTGAGAAGAGTTCATCCTGGGCAAAACTTCATTAATATTAAATGGCAGTGAGAAGAGTTCGTCCTGAGCAAAACTTCATTAATATTAAGGGGCAGTGCGAAGAGTTCATCCTTGGCAAAACTTCACTAATATTAAGGGGAAGTGAGAAGAGGACATCCTGGGCAAAACTTGTTTAATATTACAGGGCAGTGTGAAGAGTTCATCCTGGGCAAAACTTCATTAATATTAAGGGGCAGTGCGAAGAGTTCATACTGGGCAAAACTTCATAAATATTACTGGGTAGTGTGAAGAGTACATCCTAGGCAAAACTTACTTTATATTAAGGGGAAGTGCGAAGAGTTCATCCTTGGCAAAACTTCAATAATATTAAGGGGCAGTGAGAAGGGTTCTTCCCTGGCAAAACTTTATTAATATTAAGGGGCAGTGAGAAGGGTTATTCCCGGGCAAAACTTCATTAATATTAAGGGGCAGTGAGAAGAGTTCATCCTGGGCAAAACTTCTTTAATATTAAGTTGCAGTGAGATGAGTTCATCCCGGGCAAAACTTCAATAATATTAGGGGGAAGTGAGAAAGGTTCTTCCCGTGCAAAACTTTATTAATATTAGGGGCAGTGAGAAGAGTTCATCAAGGAAAAAATTCAATAACATTAAGGGGCAGTGAGAAGGGTTTTTCCTGGACAAAACTAAATTAATATTAAAGGGCAGTGTGAAGAGTTTATCCTTGGCAAAATGTCATTAATATTAAGGGGTAGTGAGAAGAGTTCATCCTGGGAAGAAACTTCATTAATATTAAGTGGCAGTGAGAAGGGTTTTTCCTGGGAAAAAGTTCATTAATATTAAGGGGCAGTGTGAAGAGTTCATCCTGGGAAAAACTTCATTAATATTAAAGGGCAATGTGAAGAGTGCATCCTGGCAAAACTTCATTAATATTAAGGGACAGTGCGAAGAGTTAATCCTGGGAAAATTTCATTAATATTAAGAGGCAGTGAGATGAGTTCATCCAGGGCAAAACTTCATTAATATTAAAAGGCAGTGAGATGAGTTCATCCTGGACAAAACTTCATTAATATTAAGGGGCAGTGAGAAAACTTTATCCTTGGCAAAACATCAATAATATTAAGGGGCTGTGAAAAGAGTGAACCCTGGACAAAACTTTACTAATATTAAGCGGCAGTGAAAACAGCTCATCCTGGGAAAAACTACATTAATATTAAGGGAAAGTGATAAGTGTTCATTCTGAGCAAAACTTCATTAATATTAAGAGGCAGTGAGAAGAGGTTATCCTGGGAAAACTTCATTCACATTAAGGGGTGGTGAGATGAGTTCATCCTGGGCAAAACATAATAATAATAAGGGGCAGTGAGAATGGTTCATCCTGGGAAAAACTTCAATAATATTAAGGGGCATTGAGAAAAGCTCATCCTTGGCAAAACTTCATTAATATTAAGGGGCAGTGAGAAGAGTTCATCCTGTGCAAGACTTCATTAATATTAAGGGGCATTGTGAAGAGTTCATCTTGGGCAAGACTTCATTAATATTAAGGGGCAGTGCGAAGAGTTCATCCTAGGCAAAACCTCATTAATATTAAGGGGCAGTGCAAAGAGTTCATGCTCGGCAAAACTTCATTAATATTAAAGGGCAGTGGGAAGTGTTCATCCTGGGCAAAACTTCATTAATATTAAGGGGAATTTCAAACAGTTCATCCTGGGCAAAACTTCATTAATATTAAGGGGCAGTGAGATGAATTCATTCTGTGCAAAACATCATTCATATTATAGGAAGTGCAAAGAGTTAATCCTGGGCAAAACTTCATTAATATTAAATAGCAGTGTGAAGAGTTCATCCTGGGCAAAACTTCATTAATATTAAGGGGCAGGGCGAAGAGTTCATCCTTGCAAAACTTCATTATTGTTAAGGGGCAGTACGAAGACTTCATCCTGGGCAAAACTTAATTAATATTAAGGGGCAGTGAGAAGAGTTCATCCTGTGCAAAACTTCATTAATATTAAGGGACATTGAGAAGAGTTCATCTTGGGCAAGACTTCATTATTATTAAGGGGCAGTGCGAAGAGTTCATCCTGGGCAAAACTTCATTAATATTAAGGGGCAGTGCAAAGAGTTCATGCTCGGCAAAACTTCATTAATATTAAAGGGCAGTGAGAAGAGTTCATCCTGGGCAAAACTTCATTAATATTAAGGGGAATTAAAAACAGTTCATCCTGGGCAAAACTTAATTAATATTAAGGGGCAGTGAGAAGAGTTCATCCTGGGCAAAACTTAATTAATATTAACACGCTGTTCGAAGAGTTCATCCTGGGCAAAACATTATTAATATCAGGGGGCAGTGAGAAGAGTTCATCTTGGGAAATACTTCATTAATATTAAGGGACAGTGAGAAGAGTTCATTCTGGGCAAAACTTCATTAATATTAAGAGGCAGTGAGAACAGTTCATCCTGGGCAAAACTTCATTAATATTAAGGGGCAGTGTGAAGATTTCATCCTGGGCAAAACTTCATTAATATTAAGGTGCAGTGTGAAGAGTTCATCCAGGGAAAAACTTCATTAATATTAAGGAGCAGTGCGAAGAGTTCATCCTGGGCAAAACTTCATTAATAAAAAGGGTCAGTGAGAAGAGTTCATCCTGAGCAAAACTTCATTAATACTATGGAGTAGTGCGAAGAGTTAATCCTGGGCAAAGCTTCTTTAATATTAAATAGCAGTGTGAAGAGTTCATCCTCAGCAAACCTTCATTAATAAAGGGCAGTGTGAAGAGTTCATTCTAGGCAAAACCTCATTAATATTAAGGGGCAGTGCAAAGAGTTCATGCTCGGCAAAACTTCATTAATATTAAAGGGCAGTGAGAAGAGTTCATCCTGGGCAAAACTTCATTAATATTAAGGGAATTTCAAACAGTTCATCCTGGGCAGAACTTCATTAATATTAAGGGGCAGTGAGATGAATTCATACTGGGCAAAACTTCATTAATATTATGGGGAAGTGCGAAGAGTTAATCCTGGGCAAAACTTCATTAATATTAAATAGCAGTGTGAAGAGTTCATCCTGGGCAAAACTTCATTAATATTAAGGGGCAGGGCGAAGAGTTCATCCTTGCAAAACTTCATTATTATTAAAGGGCAGTACGAAGACTTCACCCTGGGCAAAACTTAATTAATATTAAGGGGCATTGAGAAGAGTACATTCTGTGGAAAACTTCATTAATATTAGGGGGCAGTGAGAAGAGTTCATCCTGGGAAATACTTCATTAATATTAAGGGGCAGTGCGAAGAGTTCATCCTGGGCAAAACTTCATTAATATTAAGGGGAATTACAAACAGTTCATCCTGGGCAAAACTTCATTAATATTAAGGGGCAGTGAGATGAGTTCATCCTGGGCAAAACTTCATTAATATTAAGGGGAATTTCAAAGAGTTCATCCTGGGCAAAACTTCATTAATATTAAGGGGCAGTGAGATGAATTCATACTGGGCAAAACTTCATTAATATTATGGGGAAGTGCGAAGAGTTAATCCTGGGCAAAACTTCATTAATATTAAATAGCAGTGTAAAGAGTTCATCCTGGGCAAAACTTCATTAATATTAAGGGGAATTTCAAACAGTTCATCCTGGACAGAACTTCATTAATATTAAGGGGCAGTGAGATGAATTCATACTGGGCAAAACTTCATTAATATTATGGGGAAGTGCGAAGAGTTAATCCTGGGCAAAACTTCATTAATATTAAATAGCAGTGTGAAGAGTTCATCCTGGGCAAAACTTCATTAATATTAAGGGGCAGGGCGAAGAGTTCATCCTTGCAAAACTTCATTATTATTAAAGGGCAGTACGAAGACTTCACCCTGGGCAAAACTTAATTAATATTAAGGGGCAGTGAGAAGAGTTCATTCTGTGCAAAACTTCATTAATATTAAGGGGCATTGAGAAGAGTTCATCTTGGGCAAGACTTCATTATTATTAAGGGGCAGTGCGAAGAGTTCATCCTGGGCAAAACTTAATTAATATTAACACGCAGTGCGAAGAGTACATCCTGGGCAAAACATTATTAATATTAGAGGGCAGTGAGAAGAGTTCATCCTGGGAAATACTTCATTAATATTAAGGGGCAGTGCGAAGAGTTCATCCTGGGCAAAACTTCATTAATATTAAGGGGAATTACAAACAGTTCATCCTGGGCAAAACTTCATTAATATTAAGGGGCAGTGAGATGAGTTCATCCTGGGCAAAACTTCATAAATATTATGGGGCAGTGCGAAGAGATAATCCTGGGCAAAACTTCATTAATATTAAATGGCAGTGTGAAGAGTTCATCATGGGCAAAACTTCATTAATATTAAGGGGCAGGGCGAAGAGTTCATCCTTGCAAAACTTCATTAATATTAAGGGGCAGTACGAAGACTTCATTCTGGGCAAAACTTAATTAATGTTAAGGTGCAGTGTGAAGAGTTCATCCAGGGCAAAACTTCATTAATATTAAGGAGCAGTGCGAAGAGTTCATCCTGAGCAAAACTTCATTAATATTATGGAGTAGTGCGAAGAGTTAATCCTGGGCAAAGATTCTTTAATATTAAATAGCAGTGTGAAGAGTTCATCCTCGGCAAACCTTCATTAATATTAAGGGGCAGTGAGAAGAGTTCATCCTGTGCAAGACTTCATTAATATTAAGGGGCATTGCGAAGAGTTCATCTTGGGCAAGACTTCATTAATATTAAGGGGCAGTGCGAAGAGTTCATCCTGGGCAAAACTTCATTAATATTAAGGGGAATTTCAAACAGTTCATCCTGGGCAAAACTTCATTAATATTAAGGGGCAGTGAGATGAATTCATACTGGGCAAAACTTCATTAATATTATGGGGAAGTGCGAAGAGTTAATCCTGGGCAAAACTTCATTAATATTAAATAGCAGTGTGAAGAGTTCATCCTGGGCAAAACTTAATTAATATTTACACACAGTAGGAAGAGTTTACCTGGGAAAAACTTTATTAATATTAGGGGGCAGTGAGAAGAGTTAATCCTGGGAAAAACTTCATTAATATTAACGGACAGTGAGAAGAGTTCATCCTGGGCAAAACTTCATTAATATTAAATAGCAGTGTGAAGAGTTCATCCTGGGCAAAACTTCATTAATATTAAGGGGCAGGGTGAAGAGTTCATCCTTGCCTAACTTCATTATTATTAAAGGGCAGTACGAAGACTTCACCCTGGGCAAAACTTAATTAATATTAAGGGGCAGTGAGAAGAGTTCATTCTCTGCAAAACTTCATTAATATTAAGGGGCATTGAGAAGAGTTCATCTTGGGCAAGACTTCATTATTATTAAGGGGCAGTGATATGAGTTCATCCTAGGCAAAACTTAATTGATATTAACACACAGTGCGAAGAGTTCATCCTTGTCAAAACTTTATTAATATTAGGGGGCAGTAAGATGAGTTCATCCTGGGAAATACTTCATTATTATTAAGGGGCAGTGTGAAGAGTTCATCCTGGCAAAACTTCATAAATATTATGGGGCAGTGCGAAGAGTTAATCCTGGGCAAAACTTCATTAATATTAAATGGCAGTGTGAAGAGTTCATCATGGGCAAAACTTCATTAATATTAAGGGGCAGGGCGAAGAGTTCATCCTTGCAAAACGTCATTAATATTAAGGGGTAGTACGAAGACTTCATTCTGGGCAAAACTTAATTAATGTTAAGGTGCAGTGTGAAGAGTTCATCCAGGGCAAAACTTCATTAATATTAAGGAGCAGTGCGAAGAGTTCATCCTGGGCAAAACTTCATTAATAAAAAGGGTCAGTGAGAAGAGTTCATCCTGAGCAAAACTTCATTAATATTATGGAGTAGTGCGAAGAGTTAATCCTGGGCAAAGATTCTTTAATATTAAATAGCAGTGTGAAGAGTTCATCCTCGGCAAACCTTCATTAATATTAAGGGGCAGTGAGAAGAGTTCATCCTGTGCAAGACTTCATTAATATTAAGGGCATTGCGAAGAGTTCATCTTGGGAAAGACTTCATTAATATTAAGGGGCAGTGAGATGAATTCATACTGGGCAAAACTTCATTAATATTATGGGGAAGTGCGAAGAGTTAATCCTGGGCAAAACTTCATTAATATTAAATAGCAGTGTGAAGAGTTCATCCTGGGCAAAACTTAATTAATATTAACACACAGTAGGAAGAGTTTACCTGGGAAAAACTTTATTAATATTAGGGGGCAGTGAGAAGAGTTAATCCTGGGAAAAACTTCATTAATATTAACGGACAGTGAGAAGAGTTCATCCTGGGCAAAACTTCATTAATATTAAATGGCAGTGAGAAGAGTTCGTCCTGAGCAAAACTTCATTAATATTAAGGGGCAGTGCGAAGAGTTCATCCTTGGCAAAACTTCATTAATATTAAGGGGAAGTGAGAAGAGGTCATCCTGGGCAAAACTTGTTTAATATTACAGGGCAGTGTGAAGAGTTCATCCTGGGCAAAACTTTACTAATATTAAGGAGCAGTGAAAAAAGTTCATCCTGGGCAAAACTTCATTATTATTAAGGGGCAGTGCGAAGAGTTCATACTGGGCAAAACTTCATAAATATTACTGGGCAGTGTGAAGAGTACATCCTAGGCAAAACTTACTTTATATTAAGGGGGAGTGCGAAGATTTCATCCTGGGCAAAACTTCAATAATATTAAGGGGCAGTGAGAAGGGTTCTTCCTGGGCAAAACTTCATTAATATTAAGGGGCAGTGAGAAGGGTTTTTCCCGGGCAAAACTTCATTAATATTAAGGGGCAGTGTGAAGAGTTCATCCTTGGCAAAACTTCTTTAATATTAAGTTGCAATGAGATGAGTTCATCCTGGGCAAACCTTCAATAACATTAAGGGGAGTGAGAAGGGTTTTTCCCGGCAAAACTAAATTAATATTAAGGGGCAGTGAGAAGAGTTCATCCTGGGCAAAACTTCAATAACATTAAGGGGAGTGAGAAGGGTTTTTCCCGGCAAAACTAAATTAATATTAAGGGGCAGTGAGAAGAGTTCATCCTTGGCAAAACTTCATTAATATTAAGGGGCATTGAGAAGAGTTCTTCCTGGGAAAAAAAACTTCATTAATATTAAGTGGCAGTGAGAAGGGTTTTTCCTGGGAAAAACTTCATTAATATTAAGGGGCAGTGTGAAGAGTTCATCCTGGGAAAAACTTCATTAATATTAAAGGGCAATGTGAAGAGTGCATCCTGGCAAAACTTCATCAATATTAAGGGACAGTGCGAAGAGTTAATCCTGGGAAAATTTCATTAATATTAAGAGGCAGTGAGATGAGTTCATCCAGGGCAAAACTTCATTAATATTAAAAGGCAGTGAGATGAGTTCATCCTGGACAAAACTTCATTAATATTAAGGGGCAGTGAGAAAACTTTATCCTTGGCAAAACTTCAATAATATTAAGGGGCAGTGAGAAGAGTTCACCCTGGACAAAACTTTACTAATATTAAGGGGCAGTGAAAACAGCTCATCCTGGGCAAAACTACATTAATATTAAGGGAAAGTGAGAAGTGTTCATCCTGGGCAAAACTTCATTAATATTAAGTGGCAGTGAGAAGAGTTCATCCTGGGCAAAACTTCATTAATATTAAGGGGCAGTGAGAAGGGTTCTTCCTGGGCAAAACATCATTAATATTAAGAGGCAGTGAGAAGAGGTTATCCTGGGAAAACTTCATTCATATTAAGGGGTAGTGAGATGAGTTCATCCTCGGCAAAACTTAATAATATTAAGGGGCAGTGAGAATGGTTCATCCTGGGCAAAACTTCAATAATATTAAGGGGCATTGAGAAGAGTTCATCCTTGTCAAAACTTTATTAATATTAGGGGGCAGTAAGATGAGTTCATCCTGTGCAAGACTTCATTAATATTAAGGGGCATTGCGAAGAGTTCATCTTGGGCAAGACTTCATTAATATTAAGGGGCAGTGCGAAGAGTTCATCCTAGGCAAAACCTCATTAATATTAAGGGGCAGTGCAAAGAGTTCATGCTCGGCAAAACTTCATTAATATTAAAGGGCAGTGAGAAGAGTTCATCCTGGGCAAAACTTCATTAATATTAAGGGGAATTTCAAACAGTTCATCCTGGGCAAAACTTCATTAATATTAAGGGGCAGTGAGATGAATTCATTCTGTGCAAAACATCATTAATATTATAGGAAGTGCAAAGAGTTAATCCTGGGCAAAACTTCATTAATATTAAATAGCAATGTGAAGAGTTCATCCTGGGCAAAACTGCATTAATATTAAGTGGCAGGGCGAAGAGTTCATCCTCGCAAAACTTCATTAATATTAAGGGGCATTGAGAAGAGTTCATCTTGAGCAAGACTTCATTATTATTAAGGGGCAGTGCGAAGAGTTCATCCTGGGCAAAACTTAATTAATATTAACACGCAGTGCGAAGAGTACATCTTGGGAAAACATTATTAATATTAGGGGGCAGTGAGAAGAGTTCATCCTGGGAAATACTGCATTAATATTAAGGGGCAGTGCGAAGAGTTCATCCTGGGAAAAACTTCATTAATATTAAGAGGAATTAAAAACAGTTCATCCTGGGCAAAACTTCATTATTATTAATGGACAGTGAGATGAGTTCATCCTGGGCAAAACTTCATAAATATTATGGGGCAGTGCGAAGAGTTAATCCTGGGCAAAACTTCATTAATGCTAAATGGCAGTGTGAAGAGTTCATCATGGGCAAAACTTCATTAATATTAAGGGGCAGGGCGAAGAGTTCATCCTTGCAAAACTTCATTAATATTAAGGGGCAGTACGAAGACTTCATCCTGGGCAAAACTTAATTAATATTAAGGGGCAGTGAAAAGAGTTCATCCTGTGCAAGACTTCATTAATATTTAGGGGCATTGCGAAGAGTTCATCTTGGGCAAGACTTCATTAATATTAAGGGGCAGTGCGAAGAGTTCATCCTAGGCAAAACTTCATTAATATTAAGGGGCAGTGCAAAGTGCTCATGCTCGGCAAAACTTCATTAATATTAAAGGGCAGTGAGAAGAGTTCATCCTGGGCAAAACTTCATTAATATTAAGGGGAATTAAAAACAGTTCATCCTTGGCAAAACTAAATTAATATTAAGGGGCAGTGAGAAGAGTTCATCCTGGGCAAAACTTAATTAATATTAACACGCTGTTAGAAGAGTTCATCCTGGGCAAAACATTATTAATATTAGGGGGCAGTGAGAAGAGTTCATCTTGGGAAATACTTCATTAATATTAAGGGAAAGTGAGAAGAGTTCATCGTGGGCAAAACTTCATTAATATTAAGAGGCAGTGAGAATAGTTCATCCTGGACAAAACTTCATTAATATTAAGGGTCAGTGTGAAGATTTCATCCTGGGCAAAACTTCATTAATATTAAGGTGCAGTGTGAAGAGTTCATCCAGGGAAAAACTTCATTAGAATTAAGGAGCAGTGCGAAGAGTTCATCCTGGGCAAAACTTCATTAATAAAAAGGGTCAGTGAGAAGAGTTCATCCTGAGCAAAACTTCATTAATACTATGGAGTAGTGCGAAGAGTTAATCCTGGGCAAAGCTTCTTTAATATTAAATAGCAGTGTGAAGAGTTCATCCTCGGCAAACCTTAATTAATATTAAGGGGTAGTGCGAAGAGTTCATCCTGGCAAAACTTCATTAATATTAAGGGGCATTGCGAAGAGTTCATCTTGGGCAAGACTTCATTAATATTAAGGGGCAGTGCGAAGAGTTCATTCTAGGCAAAACCTCATTAATATTAAGGGGCAGTGCAAAGAGTTCATGCTCGGCAAAACTTCATTAATATTAAAGGGCAGTGAGAAGAGTTCATCCTGGGCAAAACTTCATTAATATTAAGTGAATTTCAAACAGTTCATCCTGGGCAGAACTTCATTAATATTAAGGGGCAGTGAGATGAATTCATACTGGGCAAAACTTCATTAATATTATTGGGAAGTGCAAAGAGTAAATCCTGGGCAAAATGTCATTAATATTAAATAGCAGAGTAAAGAGTTCATCCTGGGCAAAACTTCATTAATATTAAGAGGCAGGGCGAAGAGTTCATAATTGCAAAACTTCATTATTATTTAAGGGCAGTACGAAGACTTCACCCTGGGCAAAACTTAATTAATATTAAGGGGCATTGAGAAGAGTTCATTCTGTGCAAAACTTCATTAATATTAGGGGGCAGTGAGAAGAGTTCATCCTGGGAAATACTGCATTAATATTAAGAGGCAGTCTGAAGAGTTCATCCTGGGAAAAACTTCATTAATATTAAGGGGAATTACAAACAGTTCATCCTGGGCAAAACTTCATTAATATTAAGGGGCAGTGAGATGAATTCATACTGGGCAAAACTTCATTAATATTATGGGGAAGTGCGAAGAGTTAATCCTGGGCAAAACTTCATTAATATTAAATAGCAGTGTAAAGAGTTCATCCTGGGCAAAACTTCATTAATATTAAGTGAATTTCAAACAGTCCATCCTGGGCAGAACTTCATTAATATTAAGGGGCAGTACGAAGACTTCATCCTGGGCAAAACTTAATTAAGATTAAGGGGCAGTGAAAAGAGTTCATCCTGTGCAAGACTTCATTAATATTTATGTGCATTGCGAAGAGTTCATCTTGGGCAAGACTTCATTAATATTAACGGGCAGTGCGAAGAGTTCATCCTAGGCAAAACTTCATTAATATTAAGGGGCAGTGAGAAGAGTTCATCCAGGGCAAAACTTCATTAATATTAAGGGGAATTAAAAACAGTTCATCCTTGGCAAAACTAAATTAATATTAAGGGGCAGTGAGAAGAGTTCATCCTGGGCAAAACTTAATTAATATTAACACGCTGTTAGAAGAGTTCATCCTGGGCAAAACATTATTAATATTAGGGGGCAGTGAGAAGAGTTCATCCTGGGAAATACTTCATTAATATTAAGGGACAGTGAGAAGAGTTCATCGTGGGCAAAACTTCATTAATATTAAGAGGCAGTGAGAAGAGTTCATCCTGGGCAAAACTTCATTAATATTAAGGGGCAGTGTGAAGATTTCATCCTGGGCAAAACTTCATTAATATTAAGGTGCAGTGTGAAGAGTTCATCCAGGGAAAAACTTCATTAATATTAAGGAGCAGTGCGAAGAGTTCATCCTGGGCAAAATTTCATTAATAAAAAGGGTCAGTGAGAACAGTTCATCATGGGCAAAACTTCATTAATATTATGGAGTAGTGCGAAGAGTTAATGCTGGGCAAAACTTCATTAATATTAATTAGCAGTGTGAAGAGTTCATCCTCGGCAAACCTTCATTAATATTAAGGGGCAGTGAGAAGAGTTCATCCTGTGCAAGACTTCATTAATATTAAGGGGCATTGCGAAGAGTTCATCTTGGGCAAGACTTCATTAATATTAAGGGGCAGTGCGAAGAGTTCATCCTAGGCAAAACCTCATTAATATTAAGGGGCAGTGCAAAGAGTTCATGCTCGGCAAAACTTCATTAATATTAAAGGGCAGTGAGAAGAGTTCATCCTGGGCAAAACTTCATTAATATTAAGGGGAATTTCAAACAGTTCATCCTGGGCAAAACTTCATTAATATTAAGGGGCAGTGAGATGAATTCATACTGGGCAAAACTTCATTAATATTATGGGGAAGTGCAAAGAGTTAATCCTGGGCAAAATGTCATTAATATTAAATAGCAGAGTAAAGAGTTCATCCTGGGCAAAACTTCATTAATATTAAGAGGCAGGGCGAAGAGTTCATAATTGCAAAACTTCATTATTATTAAAGGGCAGTACGAAGACTTCACCCTGGGCAAAACTTAATTAATATTAAGGGGCATTGAGAAGAGTTCATTCTGTGCAAAACTTCATTAATATTAGGGGGCAGTGAGAAGAGTTCATCCTGGGAAATACTGCATTAATATTAAGGGGCAGTGCGAAGAGTTCATCCTGGGAAAAACTTCATTAATATTAAAGGGAATTACAAACAGTTCAACCTGGGCAAAACTTCATTAATATTAAGGGGCAGTGAGATGAATTCATACTGGGCAAAACTTCATTAATATTATGGGGAAGTGCGAAGAGTTAATCCTGGGCAAAACTTCATTAATATTAAATAGCAGTGTAAAGAGTTCATCCTGGGCAAAACTTCATTAATATTAAGTGAATTTCAAACAGTCCATCCTGGGCAGAACTTCATTAATATTAAGGGGCAGTGAGATGAATTCATACTGGGCAAAACTTCATTAATATTATTGGGAAGTGCAAAGAGTAAATCCTGGGCAAAACGTCATTAATATTAAATAGCAGTGTGAAGAGTTCATCCTGGGCAAAACTTCATTAATATTAAGAGGCAGGGCGAAGAGTTCATAATTGCAAAACTTCATTATTATTAAAGGGCAGTACGAAGACTTCACCCTGGGCAGAACTTCATTAATATTAGGGGGAAGTGAGATGAGTTCATCCTGGGCAAAACTTCATAAATATTATGGGGCAGTGCGAAGAGTTAATCCTGGGCAAAACTTCATTTATATTAAATGGCAGTGTGAAGAGTTCATCATGGGCAAAACTTCATTAATATTAAGGGGCAGGGCGAAGAGTTCATCCTTGCAAAACTTCATTAATATTAAGGGGCAGTACGAAGACTTCATCCTGGGCAAAACTTAATTAATATTAAGGGGCAGTGAGAAGAGTTCATCCTGTGCAAGACTTCATTAATATTAAGGGGCATTGCGAAGAGTTCATCTTGGGCAAGACTTCATTAATATTAAGGGGCAGTGCAAAGAGTTCATCCTAGGCAAAACCTCATTAATATTAAGGGGCAGTGCAAAGTGCTCATGCTCGGCAAAACTTCTTTAATATTAAAAAGCAGTGAGAAGAGTTCATCCTGGGCAAAACTTCATTAATATTAAGGGGAATTAAAAACAGTTCATCCTGGGCAAAACTTAATTAATATTAAGGGGCAGTGAGAAGAGTTCATCCTTGGCAAAACTTAATTAATATTAATACACTGTTAGAAGAGTTCATCCTGGGCAAAACATTATTAATATTAGGGGGCAGTGAGAAGAGTTAATCCTGGGCAAAACTTCATTAATATTAAGGGGCAGGATGAAGAGTTCATCCTTGCATAACTTCATTATTATTAAAGGGCAGTACGAAGACTTCACCCTGGGAAAACTTAATTAATATTAAGGGGCAGTGAGAAGAGTTCATTCTGTGCAAAACTTCATTAATATTAAGGGGCATTGAGAAGAGTTCATCTTGGGCAAGACTTCATTATTATTAAGGGGCAGTGCGAAGAGTTCATCCTGGGCAAAACTTAATTAATATTAACACGCAGTGCGAAGAGTAGATCGTGGGAAAAACATTATTAATATTAGAGGGCAGTGAGAAGAGTTCATCCTGGGAAATACTTCATTAATATTAAGGGGCAGTGAGAAGAGTTCAAAATTAAAAACTTTTTAATTAAGGGCAAAATTCATTAAAATTTTTTTAAAAGGGCAGAGAAAGCAGGGCAAAATTAAAAATTTTGGGGGCATGGAAATTCATTGGGAAAATTCATTAAATTCAAAATTAGGGGAAAAAACTTCATTAAATTAAAAATTAAAAATTCATTGGGAAAATTCATTTTTAACATAATAATTAGGGCAAAAATTAATTTTGGGAATAAGATTAATTGGGCAAAATTCTTTTAAAAACATAAAATTAGGGAAAACTTCATTAAATTAATAATTTAAAAAGGGCATTGGGAAAACTT
>NC_056737.1:930332243-930481171 GCF_019279795.1 Protopterus annectens | reverse complement strand
AATTTTTTTTGGGCCCTGTTTTTCCCCCCAAAAAGGATGAACTCTTCTCACTGCTCTTAATATTAATTTAGTTTTGCCCAGGATGATCTCATCTCACTGCCCCCTAATATTAATGAAGTTTTGCCCAGGATGAACTCTTCTCACTGCCCCTTAATATTAATGAAGTTTTGCCCAGGATGAACTCTTCTCACTGCCCCTTAATATTAATGAAGTTTTGCCCAGGATGAACTCATCTCACTGCCCCTTAATATTAATGAAGTTTGCCAGGATGAACTCATCTCACTGCCCCTTAATATTAATGAAGTTTTCCCAGGATGAACTCTTCTCACTGTCCCTTAATATTAATGAAGTTTGCCCAGGATGAACTCTTCTCACTGCCCCTTAATATTAATGAAGTTTTGCCCAGGATGAACTCTTCTCACTGCCCCTTAATATTAATGAAGTTTTGCCCAGGATGAACTCATCTCACTGCCCCTTAATATTAATGAAGTTTTGCCCAGGATGAACTCTTCTCACTGCCCCTTAATATTAATGAAGTTTTGCCCAGGATGAACTCTTCTCACTGCCCCTTAATATTAATGAAGTTTTGCCCAGGATGAACTCTTCTCACTGCCCCTTAATATTAATGAAGTTTTGCCCAGGATGAACTTTTCTCACTGCCCCTTAATATTAATGAAGTTTTGCCCAGGATGAACTCTTCTCACTGCCCCTTAATATTAATGAAGTTTTGCCCAGGATGAACTCATCTCACTGCCCCTTAATATTAATGAAGTTTTGCCCAGGATGAACTCTTCTCACTGTCCCTTAATATTAATGAAGTTTTGCCCAGGATGAACTCTTCACTGCCCCTTAATATTAATGAAGTTTTGCCCAGGATGAACTCATCTCACTGCCCCTTAATATTAATGAAGTTTTGCCCAGGATGAACTCTTCTCACTGCCCCTTAATATTAATGAAGTTTTGCCCAGGATGAACTCTTCTCACTGCCCCTTAATATTAATGAAGTTTTGCCCAGGATGAACTCTTCTCACTGCATCTTAATATTAATGAAGTTTTGCCCAGGATGAACTCTTCTCACTGCCCCTTAATATTAATGAAGTTTTGCCCAGGATGAACTCTTCTCACTGCCCCTTAATATTAATGAAGTTTTGCCCAGGATGAACTCTTCTCACTGCCCCTTAATATTAATGAAGTTTTGCCCAGGATGAACTCTTCTCACTGCCCCTTAATATTATTGAAGTTTTGCCCAGGATGAACTCTTCTCACTGCCCTTTAATATTAATGAAGTTTTTCACAGGATGAACCCTTGTCACTGCCGCTTATTATTATTGAGGTTTTACCCAGGATGAACTAGTCTCACTGCCTCTTAATATTAATGACATTTTGCCCAGGATGAACTCATCTCACTGCCTCCTAATATTAATGAAGTTTTCCCAGGATTAACTCTTCGCACTGTCCCTTAATATTAATGAAGTTTTGCCCAGCATGAACTCCACTCACTGCACCTTAATATTAATGAAGTTTTGCCCAGGATGAACTCATCTCACTGCCCCTTAATATTAATGAAGTTTTGCCCAGGATGAACTCTTCTCACTGCCCCTTAATATTAATGAAGTTTTGCCCAGGATGAACTCATCTCACTGCCTCTTAATATTAATGAAGTTTTGCCCAGGATGAACTCTTCTCACTGCCCTTAATATTAATGAAGTTTTGCCCAGGATGAACTCTTCTCACTGCCCTTTAATATTAATGAAGTTTTGCCCAGGATGAACTCTTCTCACTGCCCCTTAATATTAATGAAGTTTTGCCCAGGATGAACTCTTCTCACTGCCCCTTAATATTAATGAAGTTTTGCCCAGGATGAACTCTTCTCACTGCCCTTAATATTAAAGAAGTTTTACCAAAGATGAACTCTTCTCACTGGCCCTTAATATTAATGAAGTTTTGACCAGGATGAACTCATCTCTCTGCCTTAATATTAATGAAGATTTGCCCAGGATGAACTCTTCTCACTGCCCCTTAATATTAATGAAGTATTGCCAGGATGAACTCATCTCACTTCCCTTAATATTAATGAAGTTTTGCCCAGGATGAACTCATCTCTCTTCCCCTTAATATTAATGAAGTTTTGCCCAGGATGAACTCTTCTCACTGCCCCTTAATATTAATGAAGTTTTGCCCAGGATGAACTAATTTCCCTGCCCCTTAATATTAATGAAGTTTTGCCCAGGATGAACTCTTCTCACTGCCCCTTAATATTAATGAAGTTTTGCCCAGGATGAACTCTTCGCACTGCCCTTAATATTAATGAAGTTTTGCGCAGGATGAACTCTTTGCACTGCCGCTTCATGTTAAGGAAGTTTTGCCCAGGATAAACTCTTCTCACTGGCCCTATTATTAATGAAGTTTTGCCCTGGATGAACTCTTCTCACTGACCATTACCATTAATGAAGTTTTGCCCAGGATGACCTCTTCTCACTTTTCCTTAATATGAATGAAGTTTTGCCCAGGATGACCTCTTCACACTGCCCCTTAATATTAATGAAGTTTTGCCCAGGATGAACTCTTCTCACTGCCCCTTAACATTAATGAAGTTTTGCCCAGGATGAACTCTTCAGACTGCCCCTTAATATTAATTAAGTTTTCCCCATGATGAAGTCTTCTCACTGCCCCTTAATATTAATGAAGTTTTGCCCAGGATGAACTCTTCTCACTGCCCCTTAATATTAATGAAGTTTTGCCCAGGATGAACTTTTCTCACTGCCTTAATATTAATGAAGTTTTGCCCAGGATGAACTCTTCTCACTGCCCCTTAATATTAATGAAGTTTTGCCCAGGATGAACTCTTCTCACTGCCCCTTAATATTAATGAAGTTTTGCCCAGGATGAACTCTTCTCACTGCCCCTTAATATTAATGAAGTTTTGCCCAGGATGAACTCTTCTCACTACCCTTAATATTAATGAAGTTTTCCCAGGATGAACTCTTCTCACTGCCCCTTAATATTAATGAAGTTTTGCCCAGGATGAACTCTTCTCACTGCCCCTTAATATTAATGAAGTTTTGCCCAGGATGAACTCTTCTCACTGCCCCTTAATATTAATGAAGTTTTGCCCAGGATGAACTCTTCTCACTGCCCTTAATATTAATGAAGTTTTGCCCAGGATGAACTCTTCACACTGCCCCTTAATATTAATGAAGTTTTGCCCAGGATGAACTCTTCTCACTGTCCCTTAATATTAATGAAGTTTTGCCCAGGATGAACTCTTCTCACTGCCCCTTAATATTAATGAAGTTTTGCCCAGGATGAACTCTTCTCACTGCCCCTTAATATTAATGAAGTTTTGCCCAGGATGAACTCTTCTCACTGCCCTTAATATTAATGAAGTTTTGCCCAGGATGAACTCTTCTCACTGCCCCTTAATATTAATGAAGTTTTGCCCAGGATGAACTCTTCTCACTGCCCCTTAATATTAATGAAGTTTTGCCCAGGATGAACTCTTCTCACTGTCCCTTAATATTAATGAAGTTTTGCCCAGGATGAACTCTTCTCACTGCCCCTTAATATTAATGAAGTTTTGCCCAGGATGAACTCTTCTCACTGCCCCTTAATATTAATGAAGTTTTGCCCAGGATGAACTCTTCTCACTGTCCCTTAATATTAATGAAGTTTTGCCCAGGATGAACTCTTCTCACTGCCCCTTAATATTAATGAAGTTTTGCCCAGGATGAACTCTTCTCACTGCCCTTAATATTAATGAAGTTTTGCCCAGGATGAACTCTTCACACTGCCCCTTAATATTAATGAAGTTTTGCCCAGGATGAACTCTTCTCACTGTCCCTTAATATTAATGAAGTTTTGCCCAGGATGAACTCTTCTCACTGCCCTTAATATTAATGAAGTTTTGCCCAGGATGAACTCATCTCACTGCCCCTTAATATTAATGAAGTTTTGCCCAGGATGAACTCTTCTCACTGCCCCTTAATATTAATGAAGTTTTGCCCAGGATGAACTCTTCTCACTGCCCCTTAATATTAATGAAGTTTTGCCCAGGATGAACTTTTCACACTGCCCTTAAATTTTAATGAAGTTTTGCCCAGGATGAACTCTTCACACTGCCCCTTATTATTATTGAGGTTTTCCCCAGGATGAACTAGTCTCACTGCCTCTTAATATAAATGAAGTTTTCCCAGGATGAACTCTTCTCACTGCCCCTTAATATTAATGAAGTTTTGCCCAGGATGAACTCTTCTCACTGCCCCTTAATATTAATGAAGTTTTGCCCAGCATGAACTCCACTCACTGCACCTTAATATTAATGAAGTTTTGCCCAGGATGAACTCATCTCTCTGCCCTTAATATTAATGAAGTTTTGCCCAGGATGAACTCTTCTCACTGCCCCTTAATATTAATGAAGTTTTGCCCAGGATGAACTCATCTCACTGCCCCTTAATATTAATGAAGTTTTGCCCAGGATGAACTCTTCTCACTGCCCCTTAATATTAATGAAGTTTTGCCCAGGATGAACTCATCTCACTGCCCCTTAATATTAATGAAGTTTTGCCCAGGATGAACTCTTCTCACTGCCCTTAATATTAATGAAGTTTTGCCCAGGATGAACTCTTCTCACTGCCCCTTAATATTAATGAAGTTTTGCCCAGGATGAACTCTTCTCACTGCCCCTTAATATTAATGAAGTTTTGCCCAGGATGAACTCTTCTCACTGCCCCTTAATATTAATGAAGTTTTGCCCAGGATGAACTCATCTCACTGCCCCTTAATATTAATGAAGTTTTGCCCAGGATGAACTCTTCTCACTGCCCCTTAATATTAATGAAGTTTTGCCCAGGATGAACTCTTCTCACTGCCCCTTAATATTAATGAAGTTTTGCCCAGGATGAACTCTTCTCACTGCCCCTTAATATTAATGAAGTTTTGCCCAGGATGAACTCTTCTCACTGCCCCTTAATATTAATGAAGTTTTGCCCAGGATGAACTCTTCTCACTGTCCCTTAATATTAATGAAGTTTTGCCCAGGATGAACTCTTCTCACTGCCCCTTAATATTAATGAAGTTTTGCCCAGGATGAACTCTTCTCACTGCCCCTTAATATTAATGAAGTTTTGCCCAGGATGAACTCTTCTCACTGCCCCTTAATATTAATGAAGTTTTGCCCAGGATGAACTCATCTCACTGTCCCTTAATATTAATGAAGTTTTGCCCAGGATGAACTCTTCTCACTGCCCCTTAATATTAATGAAGTTTTGCCCAGGATGAACTCATCTCACTGCCCCTTAATATTAATGAAGTTTTGCCCAGGATGAACTCTTCTCACTGTCCCTTAATATTAATGAAGTTTTGCCCAGGATGAACTCTTCTCACTGCCCCTTAATATTAATGAAGTTTTGCCCAGGATGAACTCTTCTCACTGCCCCTTAATATTAATGAAGTTTTGCCCAGGATGAACTCTTCTCACTGCCCTTAATATTAATGAAGTTTTGCCCAGGATGAACTCTTCTCACTGCCCCTTAATATTAATGAAGTTTTGCCCAGGATGAACTCTTCTCACTGCCCCTTAATATTAATGAAGTTTTGCCCAGGATGAACTCTTCTCACTGCCCCTTAATATTAATGAAGTTTTGCCCAGGATGAACTCTTCACACTGCCCCTTAATATTAATGAAGTTTTGCCCAGGATGAACTCTTCTCACTGCCCCTTAGTATTAATGAAGTTTTGCCCTGGATGAACTCTTCTCACTGTCCTTAATATTAATTTAGTTTTGCCCAGGATGAACTCTTCTCACTGCCCCTTAATATTAATGAAGTTTTGCCCAGGATGAACTCTTCTCACTGCCCCTTAATATTAATGAAGTTTTGCCCAGGATGAACTCTTCTCACTGCCCCTTAATATTAATGAAGTTTTGCCCAGGATGAACTCATCTCACTGCCCCTTAATATTAATGAAGTTTTGCCCAGGATGAACTCTTCTCACTGTCCCTTAATATTAATGAAGTTTTGCCCAGGATGAACTCATCTCACTGCCCCTTAATATTAATGAAGTTTTGCCCAGGATGAACTCTTCTCACTGCCCCTTAATATTAATGAAGTTTTGCCCAGGATGAACTCTTCTCACTGCCCTTAATATTAATGAAGTTTTGCCCAGGATGAACTCTTCTCACTGCCCCTTAATATTAATGAAGTTTTGCCCAGGATGAACTCATCTCACTGCCTCTTAATATTAATGAAGTTTTGCCCAGGATGAACTCTTCTCACTGTCCCTTAATATTAATGAAGTTTTGCCCAGGATGAACTCATCTCACTGCCCCTTAATATTAATGAAGTTTTGCCCAGGATGAACTCTTCTCACTGCCCCTTAATATTAATGAAGTTTTGCCCAGGATGAACTCTTCTCACTGCACCTTAATATTAATGAAGTTTTGCCCAGGATGAACTCATCTCACTGCATCTTAATATTAATGAAGTTTTGCCCAGGATGAACTCTTCTCACTGTCCCTTAATATTAATGAAGTTTTGCCCAGGATGAACTCATCTCACTGCCCCTTAATATTAATGAAGTTTTGCCCAGGATGAACTCATCTCACTGCCCATTAATATTAATGAAGTTTTGCCCAGGATGAACTCTTCTCACTGCCCCTTAATATTAATGAAGTTTTGCCCAGGATGAACACTTGTCACCGCCGCTTAATATTATTGAAGTTTTCCCCAGGATGAACTTTCCACACTGCCCCTTAATATTAATGAAGTTTTGCCCAGGATGAACCCTTGTCACTGCCGCTTATTATTATTGAGGTTTTCCCCAGGATGAACTAGTCTCACTGCCTCTTAATATTAATGAAGTTTTCCCAGGATTAACTCTTCGCACTGTCCCTTAATATTAATGAAGATTTGCCCAGGATGAACTCTTCTCACTGCCCCTTAATATTAATGAAGTTTTGCCCAGCATGAACTCCACTCACTGCACCTTAATATTAATGAAGTTTTGCCCATGATGAACTCATCTCACTGACCTTTAAAATAAATGAAGTTTTGCCCAGGTTGAACCCTTTTCACTGCCCCTTAATATTAATGAAGTTTTGCCCAGGATGAACTCATCTCACTGCCCCTTAATATTAATGAAGTTTTGCCCAGGATGAACTCTTCTCACTGCCCTTTAATATTAATGAAGTTTTGCCCAGGATGAACTCATCTCACTGCCCCTTAATATTAATGAAGTTTTGCCCAGGATGAACTCTTCTCACTGCCCCTTAATATTAATGAAGTTTTTCCCAGGATGAACTCACCTCACTGCCCCTTAATATTAATGAAGTTTTGCCCAGGATGAACTCTTCTCACTGCCCCTTAATATTAATGAAGTTTTGCCCAGGATGAACTCTTCACACTGCCCCTTAATATTAATGAAGTTTTGCCCAGGATGAACTCATCTCACTGTCCCTTAATATTAATGAAGTTTTGCCCAGGATGAACTCTTCTCACTGCCCCTTAATATTAATGAAGTTTTGCCCAGGATGAACTCTTCTCACTGCACCTTAATATTAATGAAGTTTTGCCCAGGATGAACTCTTCTCACTGCCCCTTAATATTAATGAAGTTTTGCCCAGGATGAACTCTTCTCACTGCCCCTTAATATTAATGAAGTTTTGCCCAGGATGAACTCTTCTCACTGTCCCTTAATATTAATGAAGTTTTGCCCAGGATGAACTCATCTCACTGCCCCTTAATATTAATGAAGTTTTGCCCAGGATGAACTCATCTCACTGTCCCTTAATATTAATGAAGTTTTGCCCAGGATGAACTCTTCTCACTGCCCCTTAATATTAATGAAGTTTTGCCCAGGATGAACTCTTCTCACTGTCCCTTAATATTAATGAAGTTTTGCCCAGGATGAACTCTTCTCACTGCCCCTTAATATTAATGAAGTTTTGCCCAGGATGAACTGATCTCACTGCCCCTTAATTTTAATGAAGTTTTGCCCAGGTTGAACTCATCTCACTGTCCCTTAATATTAATGATGTTTTGCCCAGGATGAACTCTTCTTACTGCCCCTTAATATTAATGAAGTTTTGCCAAGGATGAACTTTTCACAATGCCCCTTAATATTAATGAAGTTTTGCCCAGGATGACCTCTTCTCACTGCCCCTTAATATTAATGATGTTTTGCCTAGGATGAACTCTTCTCACTGCCCCTTAATATTAATGAAGTTTTGTCTAGGATGAACTCATCTCACTACCCCTTAAAATTAATGAAGTCTTGCCAAGGATGAACTCTTCGCAATGCCCCTTAATATAAATGCAGTCTTGCCCAGGATGAACTCTTCTCACTGCCCCTTAATATTAATGAAGGTTTGCCCAGGATGAACTCTTCACACTGCCCCTTAATATTAATGATGTTTGCACAGGATGAACTCACCTCACTGCCCCTTAATATTAATGAAGTTTTGGCCAGGATGAACTCTTCTCACTGCCCCTTAATATTAATGAAGTTTTCCCAGGATGAACTCTTCTCACTGCCCCTTAATATTAATGAAGTTTTGCCCAGGATGAACCCTTGTCATTGCCACTTAATATTATTGAAGTTTTCCCCAGGATGAACTTTTCACACTGCCCCTTAATATTAATGAAGTTTTACCCAGAAAGAAGTAGTCTCACTGCCTCTTAATATTAATGAAGTTTTGCCCAGGATGAACTCATCTCACTGTCTCCTAATATTAATGAAGTTTTCTCAGGATTAACTCTTAGCGCTGTCCCTTAATATTAATGAAGTTTTGCCCAGGATGAACTCTTCTCACTGCCCCTTAATATTAATGAAGATTTGCCCAGCATGAACTCCACTCACTGCACCTTATTATTAATGAAGTTTTGCCCAGGATGAACTCATCTCACTGCATCTTAATATTAATAAAGTTTTGTCCAGGATGAACTCTTCTCACTGTCCCGTAACATTAATAAAGTTTTGCCCAGGATGAATTCATCTCACTGCCCATTAATATTAATGAAGTTTTGCCCAGGATGAACTCTTTTCACTTCCCATTAATATTAATGAAGTTTTGCCCAGCATGAACTATTTTCACTTCCCCTTAATATTGTTGAAGTTTTCCCCAGGACGAACTTTCCACACTGCCCCTTAATATTAATCAAGTTTTGCCCAGGATGAACCCTTGTCACTGCTTATTATTATTGAGGTTTTCCCCAGGATGAACTAGTCTCACTGCCTCTTAATATTAATGAAGTTTTCCCAGGATTAACTCTTTGCACTGTCCCTTAATATTAATGAAGTTTTGCCCAGCATGAACTCCACTCACTGCACCTTAATATTAATGAAGTTTTGCCCAGGATGAACTCATCTCACTGCCCCTTAATATTAATGAAGTTTTGCCCAGGATGAACTCTTCTCACTGCCCCTTAATATTAATGAAGTTTTTCCCAGGATGAACTCACCTCACTGCCCCTTAATATTAATGAAGTTTTGCCCAGGATGAACTCTTCTCACTGCCCCTTAATATTAATGAAGTTTTGCCCAGGATGAACTCATCTCACTGTCCCTTAATATTAATGAAGTTTTGCCCAGGATGAACTCTTCTCACTGCCCCTTAATATTAATGAAGTTTTGCCCAGGATGAACTCTTCTCACTGTCCCTTAATATTATTGAAGCTTTGCCCAGGATGAACTCATCTCACTGCCCCTTAATTTTAATGAAGGTTTGCCCAGGTTGAACTCATCTCACTGTCCCTTAATATTAATGACGCTTTGCCCATGATGAACTCTTCTCACTGCCCCTTAATATTAATGAAGTTCTGCCCAGGATGAACTTTTCACAATGCCCCTTAATATTAATGAAGTTTTGCCCAGGATGAACTCTTCTCACTGCCCCTTAATATTAATGAAGTTTTGCCCAGGATGAACTCTTCTCACTGCCCCTTAATATTAATGAAGTTTTGCCCAGGATGAACTCTTTGCAATGTCCCTTAATATTAATGAAGTTTTGCCCAGGTTGAACTCTTTTTACTAACCCTTAATATTACTGAAGTTTTTCCCAGGATGAACTCTTTTTACTAACCCTTATTATTAATGAATAAGTGAAAATGGGATGAACTCCGTCAAGCTAGTGGAAGAAGGCAGTGAATTAAACCGACTTGAAAGTGAAAAACAACCAATTTAATGCCAAAATGCTCACTTATATATTAATAAAATCACATAATAAAAATGGTAAGCACTTTTATCTGCTACATGCAGACTTCATCAGGTCTGATGAAGTCTGTATGTAGCAGATGAACGTGCTTACCATTTTTATTATGTGATTTTATACAATTATATAAGGAGTCGACTGCATTAAATTGTTGTTTTTCACATCCTGTTCGAGTCCAGTTTCATTCACAGCCTTCTTCCAATAGCTTGGATGGAGTTCTGTCCCATTTTTCGCTTATTCAGGTGTTGCATTCAGCATTTTGGTGACTTAATATTAATGAAGTTTTGCCCACAATGAACTCTTCACTCTGTCCCTTAATATTAATGATGTTTTGCCCATGATGAACTCTTCTCACTGCCCCTTAATATTAATGAAGTTTTTCCCAGGATGAACTCTTCACACTGCCCTTTAATATTAATGAAGTTTTGCCCATGATGAACTCTTCTCACTGCCCCTTAATATTAATGAAGTTTTGCCAAGGATGAACTTTTCACAATGCCCCTTAGTATTAATGAAGTTTTGCCTAGGGTGAACTCTTCTCACTGCCCCTTCATATTACTAAAGTTTTGCCCAGCAGGAACTCTTCTCACTGCCCCTTAATATTAATGAAGTTTTGCCCAGGATTAACTCTTTGCAATGTCCCTTAATATTAATGAAGTTTTTCCCAGGTTGAACTCTTTTTACTAACTCTTAATATTACTGAAGTTTTTCCCAGGATGAACTCTTTTTACTAACCCTTATTATTAATGAATAAGTGAAAAATGGGATGGAACTCCGTCCAAGCTAGTGGAAGAAGGCAGTGAATTAAACCGGACTTGAAAAGGAAGTGAAAAACAACCAATTTAATGCACCAAAATGCTCGACTCCTTATATAATTGTATAAAATCACATAATAAAAATGGTAAGCACTTTTATCTGCTACATGCAGACTTCATCAGGTCTGATGAAGTCTGTATGTAGCAGATGAACGTGCTTACCATTTTTATTATGTGATTTTATACAATTATATAAGGAGTCGAGCATTTTGGTGCATTAAATTGGTTGTTTTTCACATCCTGTTCGAGTCCAGTTTCATTCACAGCCTTCTTCCAATAGCTTGGATGGAGTTCTGTCCCATTTTTCGCTTATTCAGGTGCTGCATTCAGCGTTTTGGTGACTTAATATTAATGAAGTTTTGCCCACAATGAACTCTTCACACTGTCCCTTAATATTAATGATGTTTTGCCCATGATGAACTCTTCTCACTGCCCCTTAATATTAATGAAGTTTTGCCCAGGATGACCTCTTCACACTGCCCTTTAATATTAATGAAGTTTTGCCCAGGATGAACTCTTCTCACTGCCCCTTCATATTAATGAAGTTTTCCCAGGATGAACTCTTCTCACTGCATCTTAATATTAATGAAGTTTTGCCCAGGATGAACTCATCTCACTGCCCTTTAATATTAATGAAGTTTTGCCCAGGATGAACTCATCTCACTGCCCCTTAATATTAATGAAGTTTTGCAAAGGATGAAGACTTCTCACTGTACCTTAATATTAATGAAGTTTTTCCCAGGATGAACTGTTTGCAATGTCCCTTAATATTAATGAAGTTTTGCCCAGTATGAACTCTTCTCACTGCCCCTTAATATTATTGAAGCTTTGCCCACGATGAACTGATCTCACTGCCCCTTAATTTTAATGATGTTTTGCCCAAGATGAACTCTTCTCACTGCCCTTTAATATTAATGAAGTTTTGCCCAGGATGAACTCATCTCACTGCCCTTAATATTAATGATGTTTGCCCAGGATGAACTCATCTCTCTGCCCCTTAATATTAATGCAGTCTTGCCCAGGATGAACTCTTCTCACTGCCTCTTAATATTAATGATGTTTTGCCCAGAACAAACTATTCTCACTGCTCTTTAATGTTAATGAGGTCTTGCCCAGGATGAACTCTTCTCACTGCCCCTTAATATTAATGAAGTTTTTCCCAGTATGAACTCTTCGCATTGCCCCTTAATAATAATGAAGTCTTGCCCAGGATGAACTCTTCACACTGCCCCTTAATATTAATGAAGTTCTGCCCAGGATGAACTCATCTCACTGTCCCTTAATATTAATGAAGTTTTGCGCAGGATGAACTCTTCTCACTGCCCCTTAATATTAATGAAGTTTTGCCCAGGATGAACTCTTCTCCCTGCACCTTAATATTAATGAAGTTTTGCCCAGGATGAACTCTTCTCACTGTCCCTTAATATTATTGAAGCTTTGCCCAGGATGAACTCATCTCACTGCCCCTTAATTTTAATGAAGGTTTGCCCAGGTTGAACTCATCTCACTGTCCCTTAATATTAATGAAGTTTTGCCCATGATGAACTCTTCTCACTGCCCCTTAATATTAATGAAGTTTTGCCAAGGATGAACTTTTCACAATGCCCCTTAGTATTAATGAAGTTTTGCCTAGGGTGAACTCTTCTCACTGCCCCTTCATATTACTAAACTTTTGCCCAGCAGGACCTCTTCTCACTACCCCTTAATATTAATGAAGTTTTGCCCAGGATTAACTCTTTGCAATGTCCCTTAATATTAATGAAGTTTTGCACAGGATGAACTATTTTTACTAACCTTTAATATAAATGAAGTTTTTCCCAGGTTGAACTCTTTTTTTACTAACCCTTAATATTACTGAGGTTTGGCCCAGGATGAACTCTTTTTACTAACCCTTATTATTAATGAATAAGTGAAAAATGGTTTGGAACTCTGTCCAAGCTTGTGGAAGAAGGCTGTGAATTAAACCGGACTTGAAAAGGAAGTGAAACACAACCAATTTAATGCACCAAAATGCGCGACTCCTTATACAATTGTATAAAATTACATAATAAAAATGGTAAGCACTTTTATCTGCTACATGCAGACTTCATCAGGTCTGATGAAGTCTGCATGTAGCAGATGAACGTGCTTACCATTTTTATTATGTGATTTTATACAATTGTATAAGGAGTCAAGCATTTTGGTGCATTAAATTGGTTGTTTTTCACTTCCTTTTCAAGTCCGGTTTCATTCACAGCCTTCTTCCAATAGCTTGGATGGAGTTCTGTCCCATTTTTTGCTTATTCAGATGTTGCATTCAGCGTTTTGGTGACTTAATATTAATGAAATTTTTCCCACAATTAACTCTTCACACTGTCCCTTAATATTAATGATGTTTTGCCCATGATGAACTCTTCTCACTGCCCCTTAATATTAATGAAGTTTTGCCCAGGATGACCTCTTCACACTGCCCTTTAATATTAATGAAGTTCTGCCCAGGATAAACTCTTCTCACTGCCCCTTCATATTAATGAAGTTTTGCCCAGGATGAACTCTTCTCACTGCATCTTAATATTAATGAAGTTTTGCCCAGGATGAACACTTCTCACTGTCCCTTAATATTATTGAAGTTTTGCCCAGGATGAACTCATCTCACTGCCCTTTAATATTAATGAAGTTTTGCCCAGGATGAACTGTTTGCAATGTCCCTTAATATTAATGATGTTTTGCCCAGTATGAACTCTTCTCACTGCCCCTTAATATTATTGAAGCTTTGCCCAGGATGAACTGATCTCACTGCCCCTTAATTTTAATGATGTTTTGCCCAAGATGAACTCTTCTCACTGCCCTTTAATATTAATGAAGTTTTGCCCAGGATGAACTCATCTCACTGCCCTTAATATTAATGATGTTTGCCCAGGATGAACTCATCTCTCTGCCCCTTAATATCAATGCAGTCTTGCCCAGGATGAACTCTTCTCACTGCCTCTTAATATTAATGATGTTTTGCCCAGAATAAACTATTCTCACTGCTCTTTAATGTTAATGAGGTCTTGCCCAGGATGAAAAGTTCTCACTGCCCCTTAATATTAATGAAGCTTTGCCCAGGATGAACTCATCTCACTTCCCCTTAATATTAATGAAGTTTTTCCCAGGATGAACTCTTCACACTGCCCCATAATATTAATGAAATTTTGCCCATGATGAACTCTTCTCACTGCCCCTTATTATTAATGATGTTTTGCCCAGGATGAACTCATTTCACTGCCCCTTAATATTAATGAAGTTTTTCCCAGGATGAACTCTTCTCACTGTCCCTTAATATTAATGAGGTTTTGCCCAGGATGAACTCATGTCACTTTCCCTTAATATTAATGAAGTTTTTCCCCTGTTGAACTCATGTCACTGTCCCTTAATATTAATGAAGTTTTGCCCAGTATGAACCCTTCTCATTACTCCTTAATATTAATGAATTTTTGCTCAGGATGAAATCTTCTCACTGCCCCTTAATTTTATTGAAGTTTTGCCCAGGATGAACTCATCTCACTGCCCCTTAATATTAATGAAGTTTTGCCCGGGATGAACTCATCTCACTGCCCCTTAATATTAATAAAGTTTTGCCCAGCATGAACCCTTCTCATTACTCCTTAATATTAATGAATTTTTGCTCAAGATGAACTCTTCTCACTGCCCCCTTGTACTGATGAGGTTTTGTCCAGGATGAACACCATCGTCATCGCAGATGAATGGTTCAGATATGTAATTATTTTTGCAGTACACAATCTAATCCAGGAGACAAAAACATATTAATGTTTCTAATTTCCATAAGTACTGGAACATGATATGAGTAATCTGTCTTGGTGAGGTTAAGAGACCTCATGCCTCAAACAAAAAGCAAACCAACAACATGATGGACCCACTATTTAAGTAAAACTGACTACTTAATAACCATAGTACTTTTTTTATTTAAGACTTTCTCTACCAGAGATTACTTTAGGCCCAAAATATCTACATCATAGGTTCTCAGACTGTATATCATTGAGCATCTGTTAAACCTAAGAAAAGTCATAAATCATCTCTTAGATATCAGATAAGTACCATAGACCTTCCCACAGAATACATACAGGAGCACAAACATACAGAGACAGACAGACACACATACTATACAGACAGACAGACAGGCGTGCATATATATATCCTGACACACACACACACACACACACACACACACACACACACACACACACACACAAAACTAAGATTTTGCTTACTCCCTTATTCTGTTACTAGCACACCGCGGAGCTTCTGTAAACCAATCTCTTTGAGTTATGGCCAAGTATGGTTGCAAAGCTGAAACTTAATTCAGTTGATGGAGGTGCAGCACCAGGACTGGTGCTTGAGATTAATTTGATGCCACCTCACCCCGCCTGGAGATGGAAAGGGTTGACATACTTATGTGTCTTTTCCAATTCTCTGTTTGCTAATGCATGGTCGTGGAGTGACATGTCTGGTTAATTCTAATAACAAATAAGACTTCTCCATACTAACTAATTATACAGCCCATTGTGGTCATCTTCAGCATTTTAGAAGGACAAGTGGCTTTCAGCCACATGAGTTTGAACAATAACAGGTCTGTGATGATCTTAGGTGCCTGCGGCTGCATGCATGCTACCCTGAATGGATCAGTGTAAGTCTACTCTTGGCCAACAAATCCAGGTAATCTATTGTACCCCATTTGTGATAAGGACCAGAGATTACAATTATTATCCCTGTAAATGTGGGTCATAATCTCCTAACTGTTGCTACTATCTATTCAATGGTTTAGTGAGGTCCTTGGATTGGCTCCACTGGAGATTGTCAGTGATGCACCAAGAAGACAATCAAAGTTGACTTTCTAGAGAAAGTAAAAGTCATAGCAAAGTTTCCATATTATGCATAACACTAGAGTATAGAAATAATCATATTTATTTTTTTCCCTTTCTTTCTTCCTTTATTTTCACCTTGCTCACTTTCTTTTTATTATTAATACACATATTTTGATGATTATCCTCCTGTATTTGTCATAACTGTACATTAAAGAGGAAGTGACTATTTAATGTTTTAGGAGCACTGTAATCAGATTTGTTGGGGTGCTCATAAAACTGGCCCAGGCTTCCCCAGAGAGGCTAGAAGCCTCACATATTTAAGAACTGCTGGTCTAACTCCAAAAAATAAAAATAAAAAATAAAAAACAGTCTACTACCCTTTCAGTTTAGTTTAGCTATACCAGAGTATTTTATCTGTTTCCAATGCCCTTTTCTTTCCCTTGCTCCCTTTCCTACCTTTCTGTCTTCTTGTTAATCTCAACTGTTGTCTTAGACACCATTCTGTTGATTTGTTCTAGGAATGGTCCTACCCATCAGCTAATTTACTTTTTGCATAGTTCAAGCCATTTAGCACATTACTCAAGATAAACAAGAACTGCTGTTTTCTAATGCTGATTAATGAAAGTCCTAGAGGTCTAAATTTGGGCCAAGGATTCCCTCGATTTGTCACTAATACATTTTCATATATCATACTGCTAAGATTACTTGAAAAGGACTGCAAAATAATGTCATGTTGGAACACTTATTGCAAAACACTGAACATAAAATACAAAATAAACTAAAATAGTAAATGATAAAAAGTGTAAAATTACCTAAGGAAAAAAAAAATCAGCTCTCTCAGTCCAAAATCGTGATTCAGCCAAAACAAATATGCTAAATTTATCAATGTCAATGTCAACAGATCCAAACAGTCTTATGAAATACCTTAACAGTCCCACAAGTTGAAATTTAGGGTAATAAAATCCATAACAACCTCCTTAAGAAGCCATGAAATATTTAGTTAGAGGTATGTTAATGCCAGACAAATTTTTTAGTGATGAAACAAAGAGCTTTTTATAGCGTGTTACAATACAGAACATGTCCTAATATAAGTATTATTCTATTCACAGAAGTCAGATAAATATGACATCAATTAGTCAATTCTTATTACAATGCAGGCATCTACTTGCAAGACTTACACAAAACAGCACAAGTGCACCACAACACTAACATTCAAATAGTTTTGGATTTTTGTTTACAAAATGTACTAAAACAAACTGTCAGCCTTCCTTTTAAGCATTAATTGCAAAAGCTGTTGCATCTCCTTATATATGAAAAAAAATCAAAGAATAAGTGGTACATAAAAGCAACACCATTCTATTATCTGAAATAGCAACTACCAACGTTCATAATTTGCTTTACTACTACATCTCAAAGATTAAAGCATTAATGCATATATTGATCATCTTTCACATGTGTTACAGTTTTAGAAATGATTACTAAGTTTCTCAGTCTCAACAAACATTTGGTATGTTACAGAACTAAATATATGAAGACATGCCACTAGCTTATATCTTCTGGAAAGAAAAACAGACTGTTTTCTGGGCTATTCCTCATGTGACACCACCCTTTTATCATGCCAGAATACCTTCAGTTTTAGCTGCCCTCTCAATCTGTAAAGTTCAAAAGGAATCTATAAGTCTATATAGGTTCTACATACTCTGGGAGTTAAAATGTCAGTGCTTTCTGGACTGCATAGACTGTGATACATGACACCTATATCTAGATAATTTAGTCAAAGTATTGCTAATTTTACCTTTATCTGGCAAAATTCCCTTTTCTGTACAATCTTTGATTACTTGCACCTCTTGAACTGAGTGATACTTGATTCTTTTATTTGATATGTAGGACTATTCCATTAGGGTTTATCTCCTTATAAAACCTAAATGGTAATGCCCTTTAGGAAAACTATTGCCATGATGAGAGTAAAACAAATACATGGGGAAAGTAAAATCTTAATAAAAACTATCGGCTGTTAAAAAGAATTAAACAGGAATGTAATAAAGTTTACTGTACTAATCTGATGTGGCTAGAAAAACCTACAAAATTTGTATGGAAATGAAAGATGTTGCACATACTAATCAAATGTTAAAGCCTATTAGATTAAGCTTGTTGTGAAGGATGTGAATAAGTTAAAGGATCATATTAGCCAACATGAAATAAATTGAAAGGTTCTCATAGGTTTGCTTGTATTTCACTAGGGCCCTATTAAAATCCTTCCTCTTAATGTTATACTAAGTGTTCATAAATCCTAGACCGTAGAGCCCTGCTGGTTTTCCCTGTGTAATAGCTTGAACATACCCATCAGATAGCTAAATACACTACCCCTACTGAATTACATTTATAGTACCCATGACTACATATTTTTACATTAATATTTTCAAATATTGAAGTTTCAGTTTCCATAATATAATGGTATTGTGAACATCTTCCACATTTGTATGTACCTCTCCCCATTTCTCTCCCCTATAATTTTTCTTTTGCTCAGGGTCAATATTTTATGAATGAAATTCATATAATCGATTGGTCTAATGAGCGAAAATCCCAGAAATCAAGATGCATGCTGTGGGATTGCAGTACAGTGAAGATTGGAGTATTTGCCCTTTTGTCACTGTAGTGCGATCACGGAGTCTGAATATATATTTAGCGGGGGGTATTCGATTTCCAGGAATTTCGCTCATTAGAGCAATTGATTGTATGAATTTTCATTCATATAATATAGACTCTAAATTTAGGGGTCTTTCCCATCTGTCCTTTAAATATGTCCTCACTAGTTATAAAATACCAATGGCACCATATTATTTTTATAAGATCCTTGGCATTGTTTGTAAAGGTTATCACCATTATTCAACCATCAACAAATGAAAAACTGTAATCCACAACCAAATTAAACAGGAATCAGATTGCTTAAAAACATGATATTCTGTTTTATCCATACAAAGAATAAATTCTCCTAGTGCCTTGGCTAACACATAGCCTTTACAGAGTAATCCCTATACTAAAACATATTTCTTTTATACAAACGATTACATAATTAAGAAAACAATTAAATAATTAACAAATTGAGGGGCTCTCATAAAAACATTTCCAATTACATTCCCTATTCATGCCCCTAGGATGAAGTGTATTGTATTTTAGTATAAAAAATAGACTCTTTTTTTCTTAAATAATACTTAATACTATCTCCACACAAAAAAATTTGTCTTAATTTACTCTAAAACTGTAACTTGTAGACCATTCAAATCTCCTTCATGAAATTTATTAAAATGTTCAGCTACTGGGCTTGATGATTTATTATTTTTAACATCTCTCACATGTTTACTTAATCCTCTCTGCTAAACTTCTTTTACTTTCACCAATGTAATTGCTACCACAGGGGCACCTTAAACTATAAATAATACCTACACTTTTACATGAGAAGAACCTTTGTTCTTGAAATTTCTTGCCATTTATACTTGGAAAAGTTCTAACCACATATTTGTAAATAGAGCAACCCCCACAGGGAAAGGTGTCTCTCACACTGATCTCCTCTATTCTTTTTTCAAGTGGTCTTCTATAAACCCCATGTACTAAAAAGTCTCTAAGACTTCACCCCCTCTGATAAGAGAAACTAAGTTTAACATCTCTAAAAGATGTAATCTCTCTTTTCACTATATTCCAATAGTTTTTCATTATTAATGTTATCACCATTGTTTTTTTAAATCCCTCTCGCTTATTATTTAGGGATTTCACACTTTTGTAGCCATTTAAGTATGAAGTAAACAATGGGGTTTATTTGCAATTTTTCACATAAGCAGAGCTTTATGCCACATATTTCTGCTTTATGGCCACAAATTCCCATATAGTTTCCTGTTCTATCCAATTTCAAAATTTTATTTTTTTCACACTTTCCCACAAATTTGCTAGTTTTGCATACACGCTTTTTTACTGAATGCATAAAGAATACAGAAATTCACATATTTCTTTTTTCTCTTTCTTTCCTTATTCCTTTATCTTCATCTCTTTTGCTTCCTTTTTAAACCTCGGCCAAGTTTCAGAAATGATCTACAGTTTTCCCCACAAGTAATGTTATTTTTCACAAAGGCTTACAATCTTTTGAATACTTTATATTCTGTCTCATAGATAAATTGAAAATAAAATGACTTCTCGCAAGAAATTAAACTAAACTGCATGATCACATATGGGGTACTAACAGTTTTGAATATACTGTTCAGATGAATAGGGCAGATCAGAAAAACAAAGATAACTATATTTTTTGAATTATATATTCTGGTGAAGATTTCCATAAAAGCCCAATTAATACTAGCTGCATGAAAGCCTATTAAAACTTTTGCTTACATTTCTGATTTGTCTGAGTATGAGTCAAATCATTTTGCTATCATTCATCAGCCATAATATATTTCCTTCTCTTACCTCAGAGCTTAAAGTAACATGAGCATTGCAACCTGCTTAGCACTGATGTGTAAGACTGCTAACAAAAATATTATGCCCCTGTGAGGAACAGGCATTTTTTCAACTAAAAAAAATAGACTTTAACATGAAAGACAGATCATGTGATACATTACTGCTCTACTATACATAAAACCAACAAGTAATATAGGTGTGCACTCATAATTATTAAGTAGCAAAATATTAACTTTAATATACAAGTTATCACTGGATCTTTTGCTATACTCCAAACACTTTTAATAAGCATTATATTTATAAGCATAAGCGCACACATATGCATGTGCATGTGTTTTGCATGTGTGTGCAAGCATGTGTGTGTGTGCCTGGGCATGTGTGTGTGTGTGTGTGTGTGTGTGTGTGTGTGTGTGTGTGTGTGTGTGTGTGTGTGTGTGTGTGTGTGTGTGTGTATGCCTGTGCATATGTAGGTCTGTGTGTATGTGCACTCGTGTCTCTTTTCAGTAATTTCATTAGAGATCCACTTCAAAATATTTATTGTCTATGAAGTTCTGTTATGGTTTGCTTCTTTTGCCATAATGAAAAGTAAACAGGTTTCTTCATATATCTTGTTTGTCTATAGGCAGTTGAACATAGTTTTGCAACATTTAGCCTTGTTCAATCAAACTGTCCTGTTTTATAAGTTCATAGGTTGGTACTAGGCTATCGGCCCTAGGGCCTATACAAGCCTAGCCATAACAATTCCCTGGCTATTTCTTCCCACACTATTTACTTCCCTGGAGTAGGCTAGCATTTTCATGATTTTACTGTACAGCACACCTCTAAGCATTTATGAGCCATCTGGTCTAGTTAGTACACATAACTACCATATGCTAATCAAAAATGTAAGATTAGCCAAGATGTCTAAAAATGTATAATGTCTGTGTTACATTAGGTAATGTGCCAAGGTTAGAAAAGTATATTTAAATGTATTTTTCATTAGTGACATTTTTTTTATTTTACATTTAAATCATGATACTTCTTTCTATCCCATTGAAGCAGGCAGTCATATAGTTTCACTGCTCTTTTCTCATGATTTCAGTTTCTTTCCACTTTGCATGTACAAAATAATTCCTGTGAGGAGAACCATTTATGGTATTTACATCCAATAATTCTGCTATGTGATATTATGTGAAACTTTAATCTGACAGCAGAAAAATGTTATGTGACAAGCCTGAGGGCATGTCTGACTGCTGAGGAGACAGTCAAGGTAAATGAATACCATGTGCTTCTTTGCACTGAATTGTCTGTACAGAGCAGTCTATGTACAGAATGCATGCATGCATCTGATGAAGCTTTGTACGGAGTCATTTACAGATAATGTTGCACATGAGACAGACATGCCTTCAGCTGATACAAAACTCAGATGCCATATGAGAGGGCAGTGTATTGTGGTGGTGGATGCTCTAGAAATGCATCTCTGTAAAAAGTCCCACATCTAGTTGAAACGTGTACCTCTTCATTTAGTCAATAATTATAAAAAAGTATTAAAAAATATATTGATTTATTATAAACAAGTCTTGCTAATAACAAATGAGCATGATATATGTAAGTGCAAGCACTGAGCTATTCACAGCATTTATATTACATGTCATATTACTCTACCTGTCTGGTAGTGCTCTAGTGAAAGGAGTAATGAAATGTCTGTATATCTTAAGGCATACTAAGTTCATACAACATACTTAATGTACTGTACATATTGTAAGATGTTACAGAGGGTGGCACAATGGCACAGCAGGGAGTGTTGTTGCCTCACAGCAAGAGGTTTGCATGTCCTCCCTTTGTTTGCAAGGTTTGTTCTGAGTGCTCTAGTTTCCACTCACATTCCAAAGATATGCATGTATGTGGATTGGAAACTAATGTGAATGTGCATGTGAGTGTGTGGTACAGAAGAATAGCTGCAGCAGGGCTAGCCACCTGGTGGTGTGAACCTAGTCTCTAGATGATTGTCATTGTCAAAGTGACACCCCGACCCCCAGTGCAAAAATGAATCTCCAATGGACACTGCAAAACAAATGAAGGAATTTGTTCCAAGTGAAACACAGCCTCTAAAGCATGTGCAACTCATATGCAACTCGTGGTTGTGGCAGACACTCCACAAATTAGTCAACTGCACACTTTCTGTTGTGTGTTTGCAGGGATGGATATGAAAAAGAAATAGACAGTAGACCAACTATGACCCCTAGAAAAATGAAGGGGTCAAAATTGCAACTGGTAGGAAAGCTTAAAATCCAGGGAGGATCATATCTGTCATCCTTTTAGTGCAAAATATCTGTACAAAAATCAACAATAATGGGACAAAGGCTCAAAATCTGGGACACATTTTAAATATTGTTCTTCTAAACTTAGAAAACTGACCAAATAATAGGTTTTGCTTAGCGTGCTTTTTCTGAAGGGTATGAAGTCAGAAATTCAAATGTATGTTATTATTTATTGAATGTAATCCTCAATAATTCACCAGAAAAACAGAAATTATGAGGAAGAGACCAAGAAAATATGAATAAAAAATCTGGATAGTTGAGAGGTTGGGAAGGATCAGAGACAAATTTATAACAATAATAATAATAATAATAATAATAATAATTCTCTTCTCAAATCAAAGTTTTAAGCTATCATATATAGGCTATGGATTATTTATAGAAAATATGGTGAAATATACCATCAGACTTAAGAAGATGTTTCCCTGTTTAATAACCTGTGCATATAGAACTTGCAGAAAATAATAGCAGTAACTATGATGAATTGATATAACACTTCAAGGATGCTTACTTTACTTTCTTACTTCTTACTGTATTTATTTATTTATATTTGTTAACCCTGTAGAAGTACTAATCTCGGAAACTTTTCAACTATGACCTGGACACAAGGCAAAGGAAACAAACTGTGATTCTGTGATAGGGTTCAGAGGTAGTGCATTAAACTATAAACAGTTTAAATATTTTTTATATTTGGTTATAATAGATATAGTATTTGATAAGTCAATAAGATAGCAAATATATTATTGTAGAATTCAAACATTTAATGTTGTCACAGTTTGTAGTTTTAGATAACATAAAAGTTCTGAAGTAGTATTTTCATATTTGCTCATTTATAATTCAGTTTATTTTTAGTTGCTATTGTTGCTACAGTAGAAAGTGGCTTTGATGGTGCAGTGGTTAGCATTGTTATCTCACAGTAAGAGGTTCTCCGGTTTGATTCCTGGCTGGGATGCCTTCTGTATGGAGCCTGCATGTCCTCCCTGTGGTCGCATGGGTTTCCTCCAGGTGCTCCAGTTTCCTCCCACATTACAAAGACATTCAGTAGGTGGATTGGACACTCTATATTAGGTGTGTGTGTGAGTGAGTGCTATAGATGAACTACCATGGCAGGGCTAGCCACCCGGCAGTATAAACTTTGGCTCAAGATGATTGTCACTATTGAAGTGACATCCCAACCCCATGGTAAAAAGGGGTTGAGGATTGATGTTGTTATGCAGTATTGTAAGAGTACATTTACTGAAAGGTGACATGCAGTTGCTCTGTTTTTAAACTGTCCTGGAAGCAGTTACACTTATAACTATCCTATAAGAAAGTTTAAAGTTTTTTTCCCTCTCTGAAGATGGAGAAGTTTATTTCTTTTTAATGTTTCATAGTGGCTGATTCATTTTGTGGAACCTGTTTTTTCGACAGTAGCTTGGCTGAACTGAGTTCTCTCTAAAGTGAGTAAACTATTATTGGTGTCTGTAAGGCTACATTTTTCCAGGGGTAAAGAGTCTGAAAGTTAAAGCAATTACTGGGTAGCAGATTGCTTTTTTTGGAGTTTTCAATTGTGTTCATATCTGAACAATGGCCTAATAAAGTCTCACATTTTTTTTGGCTGTAATTTAAAATGGCTTGTATTTAGAGTAAATAGAAGAACTGTATATTCTGTATGGGGATGACTGCACGAGTTGCTATGGCTTTCCGGAATTTATCTGTATGATGGATAGAGAAGACAAAACATGTTTTCAGCTGAGAATTTACTTGGTCCGTTATTACCTCTCTATGTGGAATAATTGCTAGTGATGGATCCATAGTGTCCCAAGCACTTGTAGACTTGGACTTTAGCAATTTTGTTTTCGGATACAGCTGTTATGTTTATTCTGTTGTTTTTGTGAGTTTTGAGGTGTGACACCAGAATATCCTACATGTTTTAGATATGTTTAGTGTTTGTTTCTGTGATTAACTAGAGATATATGGACTGAAAATCTTCCACACAGAGAAGTTTATTACACCGTTTTGTTTTTGGACCCACTATACTTGTTTACTGGGTTGTTTTTAGAGTTTGGGGATACCACGGAGATTACTTGTTTTTTTCTGTGAAATACTTACAGATCTTGTTAAAATCTGTCTGAAGATAATTTTCAACTTCTTTGGATGAAGATCCTTATCTATAAAGAAGGCTGCCATTTTTGTATAGGGATGTGCATTTATTGGTATAGTGGATATCTTATCATTTATTAACATGGAGTATCAGGCCATGCATTGATCCTGGGAGAACTCTTATAGTAAAGTTAATTTGAAAGGAAAGTAAGTTTCTGTTTTGTATATTAAATGGTCAGTTTGTAAAGACATTTGCTATCCATTTATGTATATTATCAGTAAATCCAAGTTTCTGCAGTTTTATAGCAGAAGTATTCAAATGCCATTTTCTGATCAATAGAGATGCCACCTAAGAGTCATATTAGAGTAAATTGTCCCTGTAACTATATGAAAAATACAACCCCAGAGAAAATATGTAATGAACATTTCCCATATACCTTTATAAAGGTTATTTAAATCCATGTAGTTTATGTCAAGTGACTTAGAGAGAAACAATCTATGTCTGAGCAGGGGGTGAACTTTCTGATATAGATTAATGTAGGTTGGGGAAGCGTTATCCTTTAAGAGAGCCACAAATGCAGTTTGGCACAAAGTTGTCCTGGATCCACGAGTAAGTGTAGGGAGGGGGTGGGGAAGAGCTAGGCTAGGGATTAAGGGATTGGCTAATCACTAGAGTGATGGAAATGTAGGTAGTGAAAGGGGATTGGAGTAGTTAAGGAAGTGAGGTATGGAAGGGTGAGACTCAGGATGGGTTTAAGTGTAGGGAGCTAAAGGAAGTAGTTACATTTGGCATGAGTTGGTGGTGCAGTAACATCTAGCTTATGTCCAGATGACCTGTAGGTATTGTGGATGCAGGTAGACTTTGGATGGTGGGAAGAGAAGGGATTAGTTTAACTTGAGTTAGTTCCCTCCTCTCCCTTTGGTGTTCTCTGTTAGTAATTAATTAAGGTGGGGCTGGTATTTGGGATTACAGGTTGGGCTTGCTGGCATGGAAGGTTACTGAGAGGATAGTGTGTGGGTGAATGGTTGGTGGGTGCTGTCTGTATGAGTGTTGTGCTTGGCTTGCCTGGGCATTGGTGTGATTCTCTGGGGGTCTGGTATGCAGGGTGTTGTGGTAGGTGCTTCCTGGTGCCCTGTGGTGCCTCCTGTTGTTTTGCAGTTGTTGAGGTGCTTGCTGCTGGTCCAGTGGTGGCTCTGGTTGGGTGGTAGGGCTGGTTGCAGTGGGTTAGGTCTTTGTGGTTGTCCGGTGTTGCTGAGGTTGCTCCCGATCATTCTGTGGTCTCTGGGGGATTCTTCAGGCCCATTGTAGCCCCAGTTGGGCCATGAGGTCAGGTGTAGCCATGTGGGTAGGCCAGGCTCATCATTCCTCCTTCACGGTTGGGCCATGCGGTCGAGCAGTAGCATGTGGGTTGGCCTGGTAATCAAAAAAAAAAATGTTCCCTGGTGGTCACGGTAGGCTGTGGGGGTCCAGTGCTGTAATCCGGTCTAGGTACATCGTGTTCTGTGTCACTCTAGTTCTCCCTTTGGGTTCATGGGCTTCTGTGACATTTCCTCTGGCCTCCAGTGTGTTCCCTGGTGGTCGTGGTCGGCTGTGGGGGTCCAGCACTGTAATCCGGTCTGGTCATCAAGTTTGATGTATCCCTAGTGCTCCCTAGTGGGTTTGTGGGCTTCTGTGGCTTTCTCCGGTCTTTGTTGTGTTCCCTGGTGGTCGTGGTAGGCTGTGGGAGGTCCAGCATTGTAATCCGGTCCTGTCCCGGTGTTTCTTGGATCCTCAGGTGCTCCCTGGTGGGTTTGTGGGCTTCTGCAGCCTTTCTCCGGTCTCAAGTGTCTTTTCTTTGTTTCCACACATGCGCACGGTTTCCGGCGGCAATTTCTTGCATTGGGTTGTCCTCACTGGCTTCCCTCAGCATCGATAGTGGTGGGGATTCCCTTTCACTTTTCCTGATGGTTTCGCGGGCAGCTCCCTTTGTTTTCGGCTGTTCGGGTGCTGGTTCACGCATGGTTACTGCGTATATTGGCTGTTACCTCTCGTGGGATGACGATTTGTGGTCCAGAAGAAAGAGGTAAGGGTTACATGCTTCTGGGGGTTGGATGGTGCTGGTATCTGTGTGGCTTGAATGTAGGTGGGTAGAGGATAGGAGGTTTTTTTTGTATATATATATATATATATATATATATATACATATACACATATATATATACATATATACACACATATATATATATATATATATATATATATATATATATATATATATATACATATATATATATATATACGTATATATATATATATATATATATATATATATATATATATATATATAACCATACATACACACCTGGTGGTGATAAGGCAGGGGATGGTAGCTGTAGGGAAGTGTGTGGCTGAATGGGTGTGCAGCGGAAGGGTGAAGAGTATACTAGGCAGGGGATATTTTATTTATGGAGGAAGTATAAGTGCATTAGCTACGGATGAGAGTGTATGCCTGGCAGGTAAGCTATGCAATGGGTGGTTCTAAGCTGCAGAGTATAGGTAAGTAGGGGAGTTGGTAGAGAGTGGTGGAGCACAGGGCAAGAAAATATTACAGGGGTTGTGGGGAGTAGGGTAGTTGGGTTTGTGGAACAGCATTAACATTGTGTTCTTTTTTACAGATGGCTAAGTTAGCCCGAGCAGAAGAATTTTTCCAGGATGTGACGAGGTCCGAGGTGGAGCCAGAGCAAGCTTCAGGCAGGAAGAGATGGCACCCTGTGACGACTCCAGGCCAGAAAAGGCAGCAGGCGGAGAAACAGACGGTTACAGTGGAGGCTCCTGTTCCCAGTATGCCACAAGGCGAAGGTGCAGGTAATGATATTAATTTACCAATGGATGGGGAACTAGGTGGTGAGGATGGGAAGGTGCAGGTGGTTGATGAGATCTTGTTGGATGGGGATATGGAAAGGGGAGAAACAGTGTCAGAGAGAGTGCAAAGGGGGTTGGTACAGGCAGCCAGGTGTCCGGGTGGACAGATGGTTGGAGTGGATCTGGGCTCTAAGGACATCTTGACTGGTTTGGAGGTAGGATCAGATTTTGGGCTGTGGCCAGGGGATTGGCTAGCTACTCAGGCGCTGGGACAGGGCAATAGAGGGGTTATTTTAACCTCGTACATTTCGGGAACTGTGAAAGAAAAAATCTGGAAAGGTGAGTACGTGGATGAGTTTGAGCTGCTAGATGTGGAAGGGGTTCAGATGTTAGTAGAAGCAGAGACAGACACTAGCAAGGACTTGTTGGGGGCATTAGCAGCGCTGGGTAGGAAAAGGACAGGTAAGCTTAGGCCCAGGACTTGGGACAACTGGGTGGTTGGCTTTATTACATGGCAGTGCAGTTGGAGAAGGCTGGAGCGTTGGCTTTGGCCTTTTTGGGGTATTTTCTCATCATTCGGGAAGCACAATGTTTGAGGCTGGGGAACACAGGGTTGTGGTATGATGAGCGGTTCCATAAACGGAAAGCAGTTGACCAATCTCTACGGTGGGAGTGTGTCATCCTGATATATGGCTGGCTACAATGATGGACAGCTTTGGTGGGTTTAATAGAAGGATGAGCGTGGGTGAAGCAGGTGGGGTGTGTTGATCATTTAACAAGGGTACTTGTTCATGGGTTGGGTACAAGTTTGCACATACTTGCTCAAGATGTGGAGGAAATCATTCCGCAACTTACTCTGGACAGCAGGGTTTTGTTGCATGGAACAACACTGGTATGGGTCGAGAGGGAGATTTTCTTTCCTCTCAAGGATTACAGACAGCTCGAGGTAGGGGCAATTTTTGTAGACCCAGGGGAATGGGATCCTTTAGAGGCAATAGGAGGAGGGGTGCCTTTCCCCATTAAGGTGGAGGTATTGGAGGATATGCTTTGCCAGTGTTCTGATTTCGTTCTTAAGACTGAGGTCATTCAAGGGTTTCAACAGGGATTTCCTATTAAGTCCACGGTGGGGTTGGGGGGGGGGTTGTAAGAACCTCTGTTCAGTGCAAGGGAAAGAGGATGTTTTGGAAGAGTTGGTAGGTAAGGAGTATAAGGCAGGGCATTTGTGGGGTCCATTTGATATGCCAACTTTTCTTAGCTACAAGGTGCCGCCATTGGGTTTAGTGCTGAAGAAACAGCCTGGGGAGTTTAGACTGATTCATCATCTTTCATTTCCAGAAGGGAGGTAATGAATGATTTTACTGGGGACGAAGAAGTTAGGGTACGTTACGCCTCTTTGGACGATGCAGTGCAGGTGTTCAGGGAATTTTGGGAGCCATGGTTGGTTACAGTTGACATTGAATCAGCTTTCCATTTGTTGCCCATTAGGAGGGAGAATTGGCTGTTGTTGGGGATGAAGGTAGGTGGTGAGTACTATTTTGACACTGCCATGCCAATGGGTTGTTCTGTGGCATGTGCGACGTTTGAGAAATTTAGTACCCTTTTACATTGGATTTGGAATCAGAGGGTGGGAATGCAGAAGGCGGTGCATTATTTGGATGATTTCTTGTTAGTCGGGGAAGGGAGGGTGTGGGCTCAACAGGGGTTACAGGAATTTACCAGTATGTGTGAGGAACTAGGTGTACCTTTGGCACAGCACAAGATGGAAGGTCCAGCAAGAGCATTGAAGTTCCTGGGGTTAATGGTAGATGCGGAACGGGGATTGTTTCGTCTACCCCAGGATAATATAGAGAGGCTGTGGTCAGCTATATGGGGGGTGATGGACAAGAATAAGATTCGGGTTGGTTCAGTCATGGAACTGTTGGGTCTTCTGAACTTTGCCTGTCGAGCGGTATATCCGGGTTGGACATTTTGCAGGGCATTAGCTTATATGCTAAAAGGGGGTAGGAGCAAACATCATTGGGTTAAAGTGACCAGGCTAGTGCAGGAGGATTTGAAGTTGTGGGATGGTTTTGTGCAACAATTTAATCAGATTGGGTGGGTCAGGAAGAACTTCAGCTGTGTACAGACGCAGCGGGCAGTATCGGCATGGGGGCTTACTTTGGGGGAAGATGGTTTGCAGCGCAATGGCCTTCAGATTGGGATGAGGAACGGAGGCATGATGTCGCTTTTAGAACTGATGCTGATATGGGCAGTTTCAGTGTTGTGGAAGGAGCAGTTGAGGAACAAGCGAGTAGTTTTTCATTCAGATAATATGGCTGTGGCGAAGGTGTTACAAAAGAAGACAGCTAGGGCAGAATTGCTGTTGAGGATATTGCGGAAGTTGGCATTGCAGAGCCTGTTAATAAATTTTTCTTTTACAGTGGTACATGTGTCTGGTGTTAAGAATGATATCGCTGATAGTTTGTCCCACTTTCAGTTTTGCAGGTTTTGAGGGTTGGCTCCAGGGGCGGTCGAGGTGCAGGAAACACTGCTGGAGGAGGTGTGGCATCTTGGGACAGGATAGTCAGGCATCTGATGCAGCATTCCTGGGCTTCTTCTACGAAGAAGGCATATGGTAGGATTCTTTTTGATTTTAATCAATTTGTTTTGCGATTGCTGGAAGAGGTAAGGGTATGGTCAGAGGAATTATTGTTAAGATATGTGGCTAGTGCTTGTGAGAAGGGTAAGGCTTTGCAGAGAGTTAAAGTGGATCTGGTGGCTATTAACAATTTTGCTAAGTTGGGGGGGTTGCAAGATTTTATGAAGTCCTGGACATTAGGATGTATGTTGAGAGGGTGGGGGAGGGTGATGGTGGAGCGTAGGGATACACGGTTGCCAATTACAAGGAGAATATTGAAGATTTTGTTACAGGGTTTAGGATTATTACATGATGGGTCCCTGGATTATTTTATGTGGGGCACTCTATGCATGTGATTACATTTTGGCACTTTCAGGGTATCGGAATTGTTAGGTTCCTTATGTTGAAAGGATGTTATAGTGACTGAGAGGGAGGTCAACATTGTAATACAGGAAAGCAAGATGGCTCAGTTGGGTAGGGGATGTACAGTAGTGCTCAAAGAGGACATGAACCTTCGTCTTTGCCCAGTAACTTGGATTAGAGAATTTAGGAGTAGGAGTTTGGGGTGTTCAGAGGGGTTGGTGTTTTGTTCAAAGGATGGCAGGGTAGTTTCCAGTAGTAGGTTTATTACTTTAATTAGGAGGATTTGGGGTTGCATGGGATTTCCGGCGGAGACGTTTGCAGCTCATTCTTTTAAAATTGGGAGGGCTTTGGATTTGGCTAGACAGGGTAGTTCAATTGAGGTTATTAAGAGGGCGGGCCTCAAATGCCTTTTTATCTTATATTAGATAGTAGTGTTTGTGATTATTAACAATTTTTCTTTTTCTTTTAGGGAAGCATATACTCATTTTGGGCCATTCGTATATCCACTGGGCTGAGAAGCGTGCTTTAATCAGGGAAGATGGAAGTAATTTGGGTTTATCTTATTTAGGATGTTTTGTGTTTTGGCATGGGGTTAGGGGTATGCATTGGGATAGGTTGATGTTTGAATTTCAGAAGGCTGATAGGGTGTCCTGATATAATAATAATTCACTTGGGAGGTAATGACTTAGATATTTTGACTAAGAAGTGTTTAGCAGAGATTATTTTGCAGGATTTGTGGAGACTACAGGATAAGTACCCGGGTATGCAAATTGTGTGGTCAGAGTTGATTCCTCAATTGTTTTGGAGGTAGGCGTGCAGTTATAAAGCTATTGAAAGGGCCAGGAGGTTTGTTAACCATACTTTGGAGAGGCAGCTAAGAAAATCGGGGATACATATCATTCAACATGGGGACTTTGGGCAAAGAGAGGTAGGTTGGTATCATACGGATGGAGTTCATCTGAATGAAATTGGTTTGGATTTGTTTAATTTGCATCTCAAGCTCTTTCTACAAGAGATGCCGCAGGTTAAGGTTTAGTAGGGGGAACAGCCTGGGATCAGGCTGGTGGCGGAGAAGAGGGACAGGATTGTCCTCTTCTGTTCCCCCTCTAAGGATGTGGTTAGATTTGGCTAATGGTTTTATGTGGTGGAAGGCGAGCAGGTATGCTGCCTATTATTTGTGGAGGGGGGGTGAGTAGGTACGCTGCCCCGGTGGAGGAAGTTTCAGGGTGAGCAGGTATGCTGCCTTGAGGTGTAATCGAGCAGGGTGAGTCGTTACGCTGCCCTGAGGATCATTGTGGCTGAAGGCAATTGATATTGTTTATATGCTTGAAGTTCATGTTATGATAATATATAATAACGGTCGTCAAATGGCTTTGTGTGTCCAGAGTGGTTTGTTCAAAGGGGGGCCGGGACAAATGCAGTTTGGCACAAACAAAGTTGTCCTGGACCCACAAGTAATTGTAGGGAGGGGTGGGTGGTGGGTAAGAGCTAGGCTAGGGATTAGGGAATTGGCTAATCAATAGATTCATGGCAATGTAGGTAGTGAAGGGGGATTGGAGTAGTTAAGGGAGTGAGGTAAGGAAGGGTGAGACTCAGGATGGGTTTAAGTGTAGGGAGCTAAAGGAAGTAGTTACATTTGGCGTAAGTTGGTCCCTCCCACCCTCCCTTTTTTGGTGGAGGAAGATTTAGTTGGTTGGAGCGTAGAAGAGGGATAGGATTGTCCTCATCTGTTCCCCCTCTAAGGATGTGGTTTGACTTGGCCAATGGTTTTGTGTGGTGGAAGGTGAGCAGGTTCACTGCCTATTATTTGTGGGGGGTGAGCAGGTACGCTGCCCCGGTGGAGGAAGTTTCAGGATAAGCAGGTGCGCTGCCCTGAGGTGTAATTGAGCAGGGTGAGTCATTACGCTGTCCTGAGGATTGTTGTGGTTGAAGGCAATTGATATTGTTTATATGTTTGAATTTCATGCTATGATTATATATAATAATGGTCGTCAAATGGCTTTGTTTGTCCAGAGTGTTTTGTTCAAAGGGGGGCCAGGACAATCACTCATTACTGAACAACTCACCCATTATCTAGCATACCACAAGTGGTGGAAGGGACAAGTGAACTAATATCATAGCACACACAGACACTTCTCCAAAAAATGAAATGATTTTGAGAAAAAGGTTCTAATCTTTTTCATCTTTTATAATTGCCAGTACTCATACATATTAAGCATAACACCACTAACCTGAACATAATCATGAAGAAAAAGTTTCAGATACATTTTAGGATACCATTGTTATTTTATCTAGAATTTTAAATTTGTATAGCAACAATAATCTACTAACTACACAGGGATTAAATTGATCAGTCACAGCATGACGTTATGGTAAAGAGTAATAGAAGCTAGGTTAAGAAGGGACGTGATGATTAGTGATCAGCAGTATGGTTTCATGCTGGGAAAGAGCACTACAGATTGATGTTTGCTCTGAGATTGTTGATGGAGAAGTACAGAGAAGGTCAGAAGGAGTTGCATTGTGTTTTTGTAGACTTAGAGGAAGCATATGACAGGGTGCCTAGAGAGGAGTTGTAGTATTGCATGAGGACGTCAGGAGTGTCCGAGAAGTATGTAAGAGTGGTACAGGATATGTACAAGGGTAGTGTGACAGCAGTGAGGTCTGTGGTGGGAGTGATGGATGCATTTAAGGTGGAGGTGGGATTACATCAAGGATCAGCTCTGAGCCCTTTCTTATTTGCAATGGTGATGGACAGGTTGACAGACGAGATCAGACAGGAGTCCCCATGGACTATGATGTTTGCAGATGACATTGTGATCTGTAGTGAGAGTAGGGAACAGGTGGAGGAGACCCTGGAGTGATGGAAATATGCTCTAGAGAGAAGAGGAATGAAGGTCAGCAGGACTAAGACAAAATATATGTGTGTGAATGAGAGGGAGGATAGAGGAATGGTGAGGATGCAAGGAGTAGAGGTGGCGAAGGTGGATGAGTTTAAATACTTGGGATCAACAGAGTAATGATGAGTGTGGAAGAGATGTGAAGAAGAGAGTACAGGCAGGATGGAGTGGATGGAGAAGAGAGTCAGGAGTGATTTGTGACAGATGAGTACCAGTAAGAGTGAAAGGGAAGGTCTACAAGAGGGTAGTGAGACCAGCTATGTTATATGGGTTGGAGACAGTGACACTGACAAAAAGGCAGGAGTTAGAACTGGATGTGGCAGAGTTAAAGATGTTAAGATTTGCACTGGGAGTGATGAGGGTGGACAGGATTAGGAATAAGTATATTAGAGGGTCAGCCCAGGTTGGAAGGTTTGGAGACAAAGCCAGAGAGGCAAGATTACATTGGTTTGGACATGTGCTGAGGAGAAATGCTGAGTATATTGGGAAAAAGATGCTAAGGATGAAACTATTGGAAAAATGATTCTACGGATGAAGCTACCAGGTAACAGGAAAAGAGGAAGGCCTAAGATAAGGTTTATGGATGTGGTGAGAGAGGACATGCAGGTGGTTGGTGTGGCAGAGCAAGATGCAGAGTACAGGAAGAAATGGAAACAGATGATCCGCTGTGGCGACCCCTAATGGGAACAGCCGAAAGAAGATGATGATAGCAACAATAATCTTGTTGTATTAGTTCTCTAAAATTAGTAAATATTTACTTTTCAGCTTGGTCAGCATCTATCTGTTTAAAATGTGGAAAGTATTTGTAAAGCAACAAAGTCCAAAAATGGTAAAAGAAGGAGAATAGACTAGAGTTCTGTAAATCTCCTCGGCCTTAATAGATTTCAGTATGGCTAAAAATCTTTTATGATGCTGCAGTGATCATGTGATTTCTTCAGTTGATATCCTGCTCCATAAATTCACATATATTTTTTTAAAGCAAGACAGACCTGTAACAAAAGTAAATGGCTTGGATTAGTTGCAGATGTTTATAAAAAGTACAAATCAGAAGACAATTTGGTCATTATAAACACAAAGAAAACCAGATCCAGATAACCTGAGAGAGGCAGGTAACCTGGGATTATTATCCCAGTCTGTCTCTTTGAATTTCAGTTAAAGGGAATCCCTTTCCTCTAGTGTAAAGTTAGACCATAAGACTAAAGTCTAGAATGAACCAGAGCAAAGGCTGTTATGATATGATAAAAACTCAACATTCGTGATTTGAAAACAATGAGACAGTTCAGTGGAATGTTTTTGCTTTTGAACAAGGAATCTATTGCCCTATATGCATTGATTTGGCAGTAAATTTATTTCAACTTTAAAAAAACAACAATAACCTTCAAAAACTTGCAAGTGAGAAAGTCACCTAGAACATATCCAAATTTGAGACTATGTACTCTTCATTATGATGATCTTTCTTAATGGTTGAATTTTGAGCTTTTCAGATGAAAATATATTTTTCTATCTATATCTATATCTATATATTTATATATATATATATATATATATATATATATATATATATATATATATATAAAACATTTTCATAGGTGATTACAGTAAACTCTCAGTTAACCGGAACTCAAGCAACTGGCATTTTCAAGCAACTGGCAAAAAAATCTTAACGAAATACAGTACAATTTTCATGTGTTGCCCTTTCTGTTTTCCTCCAGCAGAAACATACCTTATGTTTTAGAGTTTTAGAGTTTCAAAAAGGAATATATGAATAGATTTCCTCTCTCCCCAACCTGAGAACAAACTAAACACATAATAGAAGGTACAGTATTAGTCAGGCCTGTTTTAATAGTAACTCTCAAGCAACCAGAAACAGACCAGAAAAAGTTATCCGGCATCTACCAATCCCAATGGGTGCCGGTTAACTGAGAGTTTACTGTACTAGGCTAACTGTCTCTGAGGGTCATTTTAAGCCTAGACAATTTCCCTTCCAAAGGTGAGAATCAAACACTGTACCTTGTGTTAATAAGGTAAACACCTTAACCATTAGAGTCTGCTGCTGTACAAAATGTGGGGAAGTGTACTGTAATGCATACCTTTCAACTTCTTAGTTCATGAAATCTGGACAAAGCCAGTTAAAATGGGGGACAAAGGCACAAAAAATAAGGACAGATTTTAAATATTGCTCTTACAAACTTAGAAAGTTACTAGAGTAAAAGGGTTTGTGTTGACATACATTTTCTGAAGGATTTAAAGTCTGAAACTCAAATGTATTTTATTATTTAATGACTTCAATCCTCAGATCATTCCAGTGATTTGGCAGAAAACCACAAATTTCATGAGGAATAGGCCAAAAATATGACACAAAAATCTGGTCATTCTGCAAAAATCTGTACAGTTGAGAGGTATGAGTAAACATTATTCTCTACATTGCTTGCTTCCCCTATTCAGCATGCTGTCATGAATCCTAGGTATATGACTAAGGTAACGGCCTTTGACAGACAGTATACAGCTTACAACTGGGAATCAGTAGCCACTGTGATATCTGACATCTCCATATTTATTACAGGACCTGAAGGCCTCGTAAAATCTCCACTATGTCCAGCAGCAGTAGAAGCTACCTCTCAGGTGTGGAAGTGTGACCTCATGGTCATTTGTTGAAAGCAATGTTTTAAAATCTCTAGCTGCCCCAGCCAAATCAGTAACCATTAGATATACCTTAATAAATAACACTGAGGCTTCGCTGCTGTAAAAAAAAAAAAAAAAAAAAAGCAGATAGCAGGTACATTCCCTACTTTGTACCTCAAACCCTACAAAAATGCAGCAGCAGCAGTGTTGCATTGCACCCCACCTGAAGTGACTGGTTAAGGTAGAGTACTTTTATGCTTTCATCCTATTAGGAAACAGCATACCCATTTACAACACACTGAACAAAGAGGGCCAGAGTATAATATTAAAGCCTTCATAATAATCTATAAACAAAGTCTATCTCTTCTCATTCCCCATCTGAAGAGCAGGAGAAATAAAAGAAGTCTTACATTTCCAGGGTTAATCGGATCACTTACAATCTCACCTGCAAAGACATTATGAGATCTAGAATAAATGGTACAAGGCAGGCCATTAGGATGCATGCAATGATATTTTGATATCAGGATTAGACAGCTCTGTGAGCCTGATGCTTCTCATCTGCTCTGTGTTCTTGTATGGCATAGGAATGGCAGTAATAAATGAAACCAGGAATTCATCAGGAAAATACTGCCATTCAAAAGTCTCATTGCAGACATCCAGAAAAGCTGGATCAATCTATAAAAATAAATGTGAATCTGAAGTGAGACTGGAGCTATATGGGGCCTTAAGAGTTTAGTCATCTCATGAATCATGGACAGTATTACTGGAAACTTTGTTTGCACTTTCTGCTCAGGGGAGAGTCTGACAATGCATCTTGTCCCTCTCTTGTGAAAATGTGCATGGCTGCATGTATCACTCCCTCATGTGGAAGTTAGAATGTCTCAGTTTTAACTACTGCTTCTTTCTTACACAAAGTAAGAGAGTACCTATAAAAAGCCCACCGTATGGCCTATTTAAATCAAAACAATCAACATTTCAGGGTCATTTTCCTTCAGATAGTTCCTCACAACCATTTGAAAGGACACCTGAAGTAAACTTATAAAAACTTCTGATGAAGTCCCCGACGGTTCATACAGGGGATTAAAGCACTTAACAAGTAAAGACTTTGGTACCTGGTATTTCGTTTTGCTATATGTGTGGAGCTTATTGTGTTTCTACTGCTTGTCTGGGCATCTACTACTGTTCTTATAAGTTTCCTTCAGACAGTTGGCTGAAAGTATTATATGACTCCTACAGCATTCCTAGACATATTCAAATAAATGTAACTGCAACTCCCCTTCCAAGCCACAATTTCTCTTTCCATGTTCATAGGTTCATAGGTTCATAGGTTTGTACTAGGCTATCTGCCCTAGGGCATTTATAAGCCTAGCCAGAGTGTGTTTGGATTTCGCCACCCATTTTAAATTAATTTTGCTATGCCCTTTTTCGAGGTTAGTATACTGTGCCTCTGTCTAACAGTGACACAGAAGTGATACCCGGGGTAAACCTACGATCTCCCATCCACTCATCAAGATTCCTCTTGAAGAGAGTCAATGAGGGACTCTGCCTAACCTGGACTGGGATTTTATTTCAGAGTGAAGGGAGCCTCTGGCTTATGAATCTGTCCCTCCAGCATGTCCTATTTATTTCAGTGCTGAGGTTCAAGTCTCTCGAGCGCGTAGCTCGATGGGATTTCGATTTTCTGAGGTGCAGCATGTCCATTAATTCCAGGTTAGACATGGCTTTATATGTCAGGCACAGATCGCCTCTGAGCAGGCGGTATGCCACTGAGTAGAGCTGGAGTTTCTTTAACTGGGCAGCATATGGCATCTGTTTGAGCTCTATGATCCTCTTGGTGAGGTACTTTTGGGGTCTTTCCAGTTGCTGCAGGTGTCTGGTAAGGTACATCCCGAAAGGGGCATTGTACTTAATTATGGGCCTGATGAGGGATGAGTAAAGAGGCACAATGACCTCCCCTGATCTAGATGTGAATCCCTTCATGATTAGGTGGGCTCTATAAAATGTTTTTCTAACCACTTTGGCCACGTGGTTGTCAAATGAGAGATTGCTATCAACTTGGGTCCCCAGGTCCCTAATTACTTCTTTTGTACTTAATGGATTACCACCTATGTGGTAATTTGTGGGCACTTTGTTTTTGCCAAAGGGGATGACTATACACTTTTTGGCATTTAGCTTGAGGCCATGGCTCTGGCACCAGTTGTCTGTTTCTATGAGGCCCTTTTGGAGGATGCTTGTGTCGGCTGGAGAGTTGATTATGGCGCCCAGTTTGCAGTCATCTGCGAACTTAGTCAGCCACAGTCCTTCCGTGTTGGCCTGTACCTCCGAGAAATATATAGCGAACAAGAGAGGTCCCAGGACTGAGCCTTGTGGGACGCCACTTGTAACTGGTTTGGAGTCTGACATAGCTCCAGCAATTATAACCATGTGGGTTCTGTCCTTGAGCCAGTATGCAACCCATCTAGTGACATAGGGGTTTATATTTAAGCAGGTGAGCTTATCTATAATGCCCGAGTGGGGTATTGTATCGAAGGCTTTTGCCAGGTCCAGGTAGGCTGTGTGGATCACCTTCCCCTCGTCAATGGCCTTGGTGACTGTTTCAAAGAAATCAACCAGGTTTAAGAGGCAGGATCTACCCTTAACAAAGCCAAACTGGGTAGGATCCAGTGTCTGTAGGTCCCCAATATATTTATTTATGAGGGCCATGATGATCCTTTCCATAGCTTTGCAGACTAAGCTAGTCAGGCTTATGGGGCGATAGTTTCCAGGATCCGTTGAGGCACCACCTTTGTGGAGAGGGACCACTGTTGCTGTATGCCACTCTTTGGGTACATATCCTGTAGTAAGGCTAAGACTGAACAGTAGTTTTATGTTTGGGTTTAGCTTTTCTAGGAGTTCATGTAGGACGCAGCCCAGGACACCGTCTGGTCCCATTGATGCTGTGTTTTTTGCTTTGGAGAGGGCAGCTCTTACCTGAGCATCTGAGATGTCAGGGGGGGCAGCACTCTGCTGGGATAAATATTTTCCCTTTTGGTGGGGAGGGGGGGGAGAAGTTTGCACTGAACCTGTCAGCTAGGATGTTGGCAATGTCTGTGGGTTTGGTGTACTTTTTGTCATTTTGGACTAATTCTGAGCATATCTGGGAATTCCCACCCAGGTTCCTAACATAACTAAAGAAATCCTTGTGATTATCCTTAGTGTCCTGTGCAATTTTTCTCTCGAAGCTGGCCTTAGACGATTTTATGAGTGCCCATAGTTTTTTGCTAATACTGATCAGAGATGCCTTCCCTTTTTGGGATTTTGCTCTATCATGTAGTAGCTTCCTCCTTCTATTGTATAGTTTGTTTATGGCTGGGGTCCACCAGACAGGACGCCTGCCTTTGGAGGATTGGGTCTTGGTTTTATTTGGGATTGCATGATCCATGCATTCCTGAAGGTGTTCATAGAATGCGTTTATAAAGGATTCTGCGGTCTGGGCCGTATTTTCCACAGGCCCGGGGGCTTTGAAGGATTCCACCTCGGTTTTGAGAAGTGTGAAATTTGCTTTAGAGAAGTTTTTCACTGTGGTTTTCAGGGCAGGGGGCGGAGTCGGGATGTGAATATCCAGTGAGATTAGTTTATGGTCTGATCTTACCAGTGAGGGATACACTTCTGGTCTGGAGCATAAAGTCCCCATGTTGGTGATGATCAGGTCCAGTATGTTTTCCCCTCTTGTGGGAGTGGTAACAAGTTGTTCCATAGCATCTGAGTTTATAAATTCTAGGAACCTTTGGGCTAGGGTGTTGGAGCTAGAGTAATGCCCCCAGTCCTTGTTTGGGTAGTTGAAGTCACCCAATATAATGGTGTTTGGAGAGACCTTCATATTTTCTAGTGTTCTCAGAAAGGCCGAGTGGGGTTCCTGGGTTTGGGAGGGTGGTCTGTAGCAGGCTATAAACTGGAAGGCAGTTTTACCCACTGTTAGTTGCACATGGATAGTCTCTGATGCTTCGTGCTGTGCCACCAACATGGAGGTGTGGGTATCTTAGACGAATATTGATACTCCCCCTCCTTTTGTGGTACGGTCCAAGTTTTGGGGCCGAAAAGCATGGTATGAGGTATAACCTGGTAGTGCTGGGGTGCTCTCTGGAGCCTTGAACCAGGTTTCTGTTACTGCACAGATATCGATTTTCTCCATGCTAAGGAGAGTTTTGAGTGCGTGCATCTTGAGGTTTAGACTTCTGGCATTGAGTAGCATTACTCTTAGTTTCTTATCCCTTGTGATACCTATAGAGGTGGGTTTGTCTTTTGAGCCTAGCCTAAAAAAGGCACTATGGGGGTAGCAAGAGCCTTTGCCAATATCCGAAAGCCCAGGGGTGACAGGTGCAAGCCGTCCCTAGCGAAGCATCGTGGCTTGTCGAGCATGTCATCCCAGGCTGACAGGCATTGGATCCCCTTTAAATGACACCAATAGTTAAGCCAATTGTTGAAATTGATCATCTTGTCTTCATATTGTGGCATCATTCTTGGTGAGGGTAAGACGCTACTCAAGGTCATGGTCATACCGGCCTGGGCTACATGCTCAGAGAGCTCCTCTATGTCTCTTTTCATGTTGTCCAGGGAGGTACGTCTCAGGTCATTCACACCAGCATGGACAATGACCGAGTCATATTTGTACTTGCCTTGGAGTGACCTGAGTGCTTGTGTTATGTGGCGGATCCTAGCGCCCTACAGGCAGCTCACCATGACCTTCTCCTTGTTCAGCCTGGTGAGCAGGACGTCAGTGTGCCTGACGATAGAGTCACCTATTACAAGTGTATCAGGTGTGTTGTTTAGCCTTAAGGGCTGTGACTGTTCGGCACACTAGCTTTGTGAGCTATGTGTTGCTCGTGTTTTGTTTTGGGGTAGCGGTTGCTTGGGTGTCTGCTTTGGAGGTCTCTGCTGCTTAGGCAGATTTTTATTTAGAGCCTCCGAGTATGTTTTTGTGTGTTTATGTGTTTGGTTTGCTGTCGTGGTAGGTCTATGTGAGACTGGAATTGTAGTGAGTGTAGTTTCCTTCTCCTCCTGACTGGTTTCGCCAGTGCTGAGTTGAGAGAGCTTAGCCTCCAGTATGGCTATATGGTTGCATCTCTCACATGTGTTGGAATTTGTTGGGAGGAGGAGAGGGTTGTCTGTGTACATGAGGCAGTTGTAACATTGCCTCAAGATTCCCAGATTCACCAGCTGGACCGGAGAGGAGATTGACAACTGACCTTTGGACATGCTAGAATAGTATTGGGAATTCCTTTATAATGGAAAAAAAAGGGCCAATAGGGAACGAGGTACTCAAGGGGAGTTTGTGAGGGTGTAGTGCTTTTAATATTTTAGTGCTGACTTATATAATTGCTTTAGTGAGCAAGTGCCAGGTAACTTAAATGCAATGTGTTTCAGGTACCTTAAATGCAAAAACGACAAACAGTAACTTTCTTTCAAGTGAAACAAGGAAATAAGTACAGTAGGAAATGCAGATATCACTAGGGATCCACAGAAGTGCTGAAAAGCCGTGTTTTAGGTGGAATTTGCGTTTCTGGGAAATAACAAGCAAACAAACAAGCAGCATACAAATAAAGCTAGATTCAGCAGGCCTGGATCTAGTCTATGCTACAGCAAACAAGGCGTACCAATTTCAGTAAGAAACAGTTCAAATATGCAGGCACTATAAGCCTTTAACCAGAAATTCCCAGCTCAGAAGGGCAGAGTCCAGCCTCTCCTCCCACAAGAGTGCAGACCACGAACCCTTTTAATGTAAAATAACTGGCCTGAAGCCCAAGTGCTTAAACTAGAATTAATACACTTTTAGAATAACAGACACTGAGCCCTCAATCAGCAGTTCCCAACTTAGAAGGATGTAAGCTACCTGTTCTGCCACTACAGTGCAGACCACAAACCTTCTTAATGTAAAACAACTGGTCTGAAGCCCAAGTGCTTAATCCAAAAGACTTAGAATGATAGCTACACTTTAATCAAGTTACTAATAAATACAATTGAATACTTTAAAGAATGCCTGGATTAGTGCTCAGGTTATACAAACAAAGCTAGATTCAGCAGGCCTGGATCTAGTCTATGCTACAGCAAATAAGGTGTACCAATTTCAGTAAGAAGCAGTTTAGATATGCAGGCACTATAAGCCCTTAACCAGAAATTCTCAGCTAGAAGAGCAGAGTCCAGCCTCTCCTCCCACAAGAGTGCAGACCCCGAACCCTTTTAATGTAAAATAACTGGCCTGAGGCCCAAGTGCTTAAAATAGAATTAATGCACTTTTAGAATAACAGACACTGAGCCCTCAATCAGCAGTTCCCAACTTAGAAGGATGTAAGCTGCCTGTCCTGCTACCACAGTGCAGACCACAAACCTTCCTAATGTAAAACAACTGGTCTGAAGCCCAAGTGCTTAAACTAAAAGGCTTAGAATGAGTTACACCAAGCAGTAATAAATACAACTGAGTACTTCTAAGATGACGCAAAAGCAAAATTAAGTAGGAAGAGACACAAATACAGTAAAAGCAGATTTTTTTTTTTGTTTTGAGTGAGCAAATGAGATGGGCCCAGGAGTTACAGGACAGAAACAAGTGCAAATGCAGGCCTTCAAATCAGAAAGTTGAGAGAGATGGAAGACCGTCCAAAAAGCCAATAACTACAAATTCTGGGCCAGAACCACTCCTTATGTGGTAGACAGGTTACCTAGTGCTTACCACTCCCACTGATAAGCTAGAAGGCTTCCCTCCAACACAGAAAGGCATGGGGGCTCAGAAGCTTACAAATAGTCCTGGATACAGCAAATCTGTATCTGGAACACTAATTACAGGAAAGGTAGGAAACAGGCTTACAATTTTTTTTTTTCAGAAAAGTAGCAAAAACAGTAGTAAAAACAATTCACATGCAGTGCAAGCTGGCACACTTGAGTGTGTAGCAATATTAGTCCACACACAGTCTGAAAAAATGTAATTAAATTAAAAAGGACTAAAAGCAAGTGCAGAAAGGGTTTATTAGGTAGAATGCGGTAAAGAGATGGGACTGGGGAGTGTCCTAGATCAAATCTACAGTGGGGCGGGCACTGCAAAAGCCACCAAATTTAAACTACTACCAGAACAGGGAGGGGAGTTTCAACAGAGATGTGAGGAATCAGAGTGCAAATTATAAAACCCAAAAAATATATACTGATCTCTGTATATTTGCAGAACACTAAGACAACAGATATATAAGCAACAATTTAGCTCTATAATACAGAAAATACAGAAAAATATACTCAGCTCTATATATTTGCAGAAATCTTGTAAGGCTGTTCCACTTTAAATGCAGACTGCTGCTATTTTGGTCATCTCTCAAGTGATTTTTTTTTTTGCACCTCACCTTTTACTGTGCTCCAAACTATAACCTTTAAGATAATAATGACCAGCAGTGGGGTGAGGGTGCTGAACCCAATTTCATTAATATAATACACCACTGTACTTCATGGTCTGATTCTGAAACTATTATTGGATCTACTGAGGCAGACAAAGAACTCAGGTTGGCATCTGAAACCAAGATATCATGTTATAAATCAATGAGTTTCCATTATATGAATTTAAATATCTATAAAAATACTTTTTTGTTATTCAATCTATGGCAAGCTAACCTTTTCTCAAACTCTTGTTGAGCTTTCCTTAATTTTCTCTTAAAATATTTACTAATCCTTTTGTACCTCTCTTCATTATTCCTACTAGGACGTTTTCTAAATTTCCACCAACATGGCTTCCTACTTCTATTAACCATTTCTAAAGCAAAAGTCCCTGAAGGAATTTTGGGGGATTTTTCCTTTACAGATACTAAAGGGACAAATCATCAACAATTTGATCTGCTTTGCTGAGAAAGGTTATAGGGTTTAAGGAGCTAATATTGTTCAAATGCTGATACAGTGTGGAATCGGATTCAAATGTGTATCTATCTATGCTAAGGTTTGTATGAGAAGTATAAATTGCAATGCTTATAACATCTCTTAGATTTCACAAATTTAAAAAGGCCTATTTAGTGTAGGATAAGCAATGCTTTTTTCATTACTTCTGTTTGTATCCAAGGTTAGCGTACATGAATGCGTATAGCAATTTAATGGTTTTCCTCAAAATGGTTTGCCTTCTACAGCAAATGAATTCAAAGCAAGAGAGTCAGTAACCTAATCTTTCTGCCCTGGGTCCATAAGCTATATAAAGTGTTCTGTAATAACATGACACCTGTGTACACGCTTACAATTTCCCCATGATTGGGGCTAATGCATGTTTTGTTTGGGTCTTTCGGCTTTTCCCACTTAGGGGTCGCCACAGCGGAACTCCGGTCCGCTAATGATTGGCAGTAGATTTTTACTAATGCATGCAAATATCTTTATATTGCTTTGACAGAAAATCTATAGCATTTTTGGATAGCGTTATGATTAAAATCTTTCTAATCATCCTGTTTTGATCCAATCTGTGGGACAAGAAACAAATAATGCTATTAATATAGGCATGACATTTGACATTGATAACTAAACATAGTTAGTAATATGGTTATTTTTAATGTGTCAGCTATGGTGGGATGGCACTAACAAAAATGAGTTGTTCATTTGTGTGGAGCTGATCTATGGATGATGTGACCATGTGAGGTACTGCCAGCTATACCAGTAGAAGTAGGGCAGTGGATCTGTAACATATGCCACAGCTAGCTGGAATTTAGTAAAGAAGTATATGTCATTTATATATCAAACTGATTTGTACAGGTGCTTGTGTTGAAAAATGTACTTGTTAAGCTGATTCTGTTAAAAATGTACCAACAGTGGGTCCTGCTGACAGAAATGAAATTTACATGCATGTAGTAACTGATTAAATGTATGTATTTAACTGTCGAAATGAATACATTGTAACAGATGATGATGGAAGAGAAAAGTTTAATCTCAATCCACCTGAATTTGAGAAATAGTAAGACATTAAATTACTGGGCACAGGCCATAAAGATGTTATCTGACAGTTTTGAATAAAGCCAGAGACGCAATGTCTCTAAGGAGCATAGTTTGTTAGTCTCTATATGAGGAATAGAAGTTTGTAATTGTTTGATGACTTCCAGAAGCTACACCAGATCTGAGCAAAGCTCTTCTGTGTGTGTATTATTGACATGTAGGTGCTAAGTCCTGGCAGTTTCTAGCAATGGAGGGTTGCATGGGAACCAGAAGTCAGATGACCAGATGTATGCAATGTCATTCTGTACAGAAATAATATTTTAATATTAGCTGATACTGAAGTCTCATTGCAGTCTGTTTTCTGGAACCTGATATAGAAGAATCCCACACCTATTTCATCTTGCCTTGCTCTATTAAGTAAGTAGGAACAATAATTCTCTACATCACTCAGGAAAGTATAGTAGGAATAGTTAAGTATTGATTTTCTGTAACTGTGTGAATCTTTCCCACTGTGTTATTTTTAATATTCCGGTGATTGAAACTTTGATGTTTACTGTCAAGAGATATTTCACATTCTCATGTTCTTTCATTACTTATTATTAAATATGTTTAACTTTTTCATTGCGGCTGGTCCTTTAGAGAGTGTTTTAACTTTTGAGAGTACGTATATATATATTGATGACACTGTGGCCACTCTTGAAGCCTGGCTATTTGGTCAACATTATTTATTTTTATTTATTTATTTTACATTTGTTGACCGGGCTAGTCTAACTGGATATATGTCTATTTTCAGTAGAAGCCCGGGGAGAAAAGCTCCAGGACAGTAACAAATAAAAAAGTAAAATAGTGTAGAATAAAATAAAGTTTACATAGAGAAAAAAATATTGATATACATTTTGGTACACACTGGTTAGTAATTATTTACAAAAATATCAAACACACTGGTAAGTAACTAATTATAATACATCAAAGACAATGGTTTAAAAAAAAACAGAGTACTATTTACAAAATTATAGGATACGACATTTATAAAGAGTCAATCATAGTAGCTTACAAGTAAACAGTTCTACTTACAAATGAAATAAGAACAAAGGTGTCAAGAGGGATAAGTAGAGGGAAAATTAGTAGAGTTAATCAGCTAGTCAGGGTTGTTGCAAGGGCATAGCCATTTTGTTCTGAGGAATATTTTCAGTTTTTGTTTGAAGAGGGGTAGAGAAGGAAGAGAAGTTAGGACAGTAGGTAGAAGATTCCAGTTTTCCCAGTAGTGTTTGAGAACAGAGAGTCACCTGCCAATTTGTTTGACTTACTAATGTTAACTAACAATTTATTTGATGATCGTAAATTAGTAAGATTTTTATAGGGGATAATGATGTTTGAAAGTATTGGAGTATTATTTGGGTGGTAGAGGATCTTATGTGCAATGATAAGTTGACTACATTGAAGCTGATTTTCTAGCTCAAGCCATCCTAGTTGTTTTAAATTTTGACAGTGATGGGTTCTATAGGGATTACCAGTGGCAAATCTTGCAATATTGTTATAGGATGTAGCTAGTTTGGAACAATTATGTTTTGACAGATTAGTATAGATTGGTGAGGCATAAAGTAGTGTTGAGATTAGATGGGAGTGGGCAATAGTAGATCTTGCTATAGGAGTGAGGAAGGATTTGACTCTATATAGGGAGCCCATTTTTCTGTTGACTGTTTTTATAGTGTTATTAATATGGGAGTTGAAGTTGAGGTTGTTGTCTATAGTAATTCCTAGGAGCTTGGTGGTAGCATCAGGGGTTATGACGGTACCATTGTTAGAAGTAACAGAGAAATCTAAAGGTATATGCTTCCGGGTAGGGGTAAAAAGCAGGAGCTTAGTTTTTTTGGGATTCAGGAGGAGGCATCATTTTAAGAACCATAATTCTACTATGTTAAACATTTCCTGAGTTAAGGACTGTAGTTCTGATGAAGATTTGGCTGTGCAGATTATTGTTGAATCATCTGCATATTGTATACAGGTTGCATGAGGAGTAGCTTTACAGAGGTCATTAATAAAAATGGAGAATAATAGAGGACCAAGAATAGACCCCTGGGGAACACCTAGTGTAACTGGCAGGTGGGATGATAGATTATTTTCCCACATAACATTACCATTTGTACTAATATTCATTTCACTCAGTATCATTGGGTACCCTTGTAAGAGCCTTAGGTTGCTGGCTTTGTAGTGTCTGTTGGCAGGGATAACTATCTTATAGCCTAGGAAGAAAGGGGTACAGTAGATAAATCCATGTCAGTCTTTCCCAGGTGTGTGTGTGTGTGTGTGTGTGTGTGTGTGTGTGTGTGTGTGTGTGTGTGTGTGTGTGTGTGTGTGTGTGTGTGTGTGTGTGTGTGTGTGTGTGTGTGTGTGTGTGTGAAAATCAAATGTCACAGTGTATGCGTGTGTATGTGTCAGCTACTTGGAGCAGGGACACAAAGCACTGGTTTCACAGAGAGAATGGCGGAGGACTTGTCTTGGACAGTTGGCTGAGGACTTAACTCTGCAACTATGCCAGTGGGGAGCCTTACTGAGGATCTGGGGAGAGGCACAGAGAGAAACCCAGACCCCCAGCTGAGTGTGTTCTCTATGTGCTGTTAAGGGAAACTGTGCTTGATGCAGAGAGGGCTGCATCTGGAAATACTGAGTGTATCCATTTGTATTCAAAGTAAATATCCCTCTCCAGTGTCAGTGGTGGGGATTCAGACTCCTTGATTACTGGCCCAGAGTGGGAACGTCACAGAAGAGTTTGTCAGCTGTCACATTTATAGACACTCAAATATAAGAAGGGTGACACTTGCTCTTATGGCATAGGTCACGACTATGGTCTTAACACCGGGCAATCCCAGCTATATAAAATAGTTCCATGTTACATGCTTCTCAGCTTTGAATTGAATGACCTTTTTCCTTTGTTATTTAACCTGATATTATTTCCCTATACTAAAGCAGTAGCCTTCTGGATATCTTAACTGCAAAAATATGTAACACAAGGAACTTGGCAAATGTTTGAGTTACGTTTATCCTGCATTCTGATTAGTTTATTGTTACTAGTCTTTTTACAGAGCCTAGGATAATTATTATTTTTTATTTATTTATTTATTTCTATTTAACATTTGTTGGCTGGGAAAGTCCGACTAGGACAGAGCCTATTTTCAGCAGAGGCCCGGGGACTTTATTTTTATCATAATGACAGTATACTTAGGTTGACTGGGCAATAATCAGAATGGACTAATGTGTGGTGCACATCTAATTTTCAGTTTTATTTCCTCTAAGAAGCATTTGTATCTTCTTAGGGGAATCATCATGACAAACTTACCAAATGAAACAAAAAACAAACAGCCAGCAACAAAAAGCTGTGGAATCAGGTTTATTGGGTCAAGACTTCAAATAACATAACATAAACTTACCAAATGCACAAGGCCAGTAAATACATTTCTACTATTACAGAGTTTGAAGTTACTTCCTTGACTTGACTATTGCCTTAATGTGTCAGATAAATAAGATATAGATTTTAGCTTAGCACTCAAAAAATCATTTATCAGCATGATAGTTTCTGTGATTTAGATGTTGCCTGATTGGGTTGTTAGCTACTGTCTTAACCATCTTTGATTTATGATGAATCGGGATCAATGTTGTTTTGTCAACATTCTAAAACATCAATCCACATATGGTTGAGGCCATATAATCAAAGTTATGGAACAATGAACAGTTTATGCTGAGATCACTGTGCTATGGGGATTGGGGAACTTTCCATTTCCTCACTGTAGTGTAATCTCAGAGTTGATGTATATAATTAGCAGGGGAGTGTGGGGGGTGCATTAGCTTCCCCTCCCAGCATAAATACAGTTTTGGTTATTATTTTTGTTTTTGACATTCTGTAACTTCGACCATATGTCGTTTGATAGATCTGTGAATCTCACCTGATACTTATATTTGAGTTTATCTTTTCTTCATGTTTCATGATTTGTTAGTTTTAACACGCATATTTTATTCCATATGAGAAAATATTCAAACTGAAATGCTGATCTTAATTAAAATGCTAAAACTTCATTGTCTTTTTCTTTTAGATAGCCTCAGTCCATCTATTGTATCTTGAAGCAGTGAACACGCTTTTACATTTATCATCTCAAGTCAAAGTTAAATGTATCCATTATGACCTAAATTTTTTTTCAATTAAACTTATTAAAATAAAATCTTTGGATTCATTTAATGCAGCAATTGCTGCAGTGCTTGTTTGAGTCAAATATGAAGATTCATTGGGTTTTGCCATTAATAACATTTCATCAAAACAAAAGGCTCTGAAAACTGCTAATTGTATGAGATGTCCTTAGTTGTTCAGGTTATCATATTACGTAAATTAGAACCAAGTAAGAGTAAGAGGTCCAGTATGTTGTAGCCTCTACTGGCCATATTCACTATGTGGTCAAGGGTGTTTTTATTTACGAACTGTCTAAAATATGACTTATCAGGACCCCTGGAGTCACGGTTTAACTACAGTCTTAAACCAGGCATTGTGCCATAAGAATGGAGTACTGAAACAGTCATCCCCTTTCATAAGTGAGGACCTATAACAGATCCTGGAAACTACAGATCCATTATCTGACTAATCTTATTTGCAACGGTATGGAAAGAATTTTCATCAGAAATTATTAGCAAGGTCAAAGGAGACCTCCAGACATTGGATCCATCCCAGTTTCACTTTGTCAAAAGAAGGTCATGCTTCCTGAACTTGGTGGATTTCTTTGAAAAGGTCACCAAGGCAATGGATGAGAGAAAAGTGGTTCATACTGCCTTCCTACTTCTGGTTAAAGCATATGATGCAATGCCCCACTTGGCCATTGTCAACAGACTTATTGAACTAGGCATAAAAATCTATAATGTGCTTGATAGTTACGTTTGCAGATGACTCCAAACTGGGAGCAGTCATTGAACTCCCCAAGAAGAGAACACACTACAGGGAGCACTAACAAAAACAAACACTTGGTGCCAAAGCCATGGCTTAAAACTCAATACCAAGAAATGCATTATAGTACCTTTTGGGAAGTTGTCCACCCTTGGTAACTGCGTCATCAATAAAACTAGTCAGGGATCTGGGAACTCATATAGACAGTAACCTAGCCTTCGATCAACATGTGCCCAAGGTGGTAAGAAAATACTTCAGTGTTGCTGAACTTATAAGTAAGATCATAGCATCTTGATCAAGAGAGATCATCGTAGCACTGTACTTGACCCACTTCAAACCCACCATAGAGTATAATGCCCCCTTTGGTATCTACCTGACCAGACACATGCAGCAACTGAAACATCTGCAAAGGTTCATTGCAAAAAGAAAACAGGAAATAAATACAATGCCCAATGCTGATTACCTTAAAAACCTGTTTCTTTACTCATTATCATACTGACTTCTTATAGGTTCTTGGGTTCATAGGTAAATACTAGGCTAGCTGCTCTTGCAGGCCATTTTAAGCTGAGTCAGTTTTCCTTTTTTGTACTCAAATTAAACTATCCCCTTTGGATAGAGATTGGCCTTACCCCTTCCATTTCATGGTCAGTAATTATATATTACCCCTAATAAAAATAACTGGGATTATACTATAGTTAATTTGAGGGGACCCATGCACGAGGTAAATCATTTAGGAGCTGCCTTTGTTTATTAGTAGTACAGGGGGCAGCCCTGGGGTAAATTTTCTGTTTCCCATTCATAGATCCAAGTGTGCTTAAATATGGACATGGATGAACTTTTGTTATGTGGTGGGGAGTGTGTTCCAGAGTAGTGGTATCCTTTGTTAGATATGGCTGATGTGCAGTAAATCCATCAATATTGGGTCAGAGGAAGCATTACTTGCCAGACACAGGTCACCTCTTAGCAATCTGTCATCATCATCATCATCTTTTGGCTGTTCCTGTTAAGGGTCACCACAGTGGATCATCTGTTTCCATTTCTTCCTGTCCTCTGCATTTTGCTCTGTTACACCAACCACCTGCATGTCCTCTCTGACCACATCCAAAAACCTTATCGTAGGCCTTCCTCTTTTCCTCTTATCTGGCAGCTCCATCCTTAGAATCCTTTTCCCAATATACCCAGCATTTCTCCTCAGCACATGTCCAAACCAATGCAATCTTGCCTCTCTGGCTTTGTCTCCAAACATTCCAACCGGGCTGACCCTCTAATATACTTATTCCTAATCCTGTCCACCCACATCACACCCAGTGCAAATCTTAACATCTTTAACTCTGCCACATCCAGTTCTAACTCCTGCCTTTTTGTCAATGCCACTGTCTCCAACCCATATAACATAGCTGGTCTCACTACCCTCTTGTAGACCTTCCCTTTCACTCTTACTGGTACTCATCTGTCACAAATCACTCCTGACTCTCTTCTCCATTCACTCCATCCTGCCTGTACTCTCTTCTTCACATCTCTTCCACACTCATCATTACTCTGAACTACTGATCCCAAGTATTTAAACTCATCCACCTTCGCCACCTCTACTCCTTGCATCCTCAACATTCCTCTATCCTCCCTCTCATTCACACACATATATTCTGTCTTAGTCCTGCTGACCTTCATTCCTCTTCTCTCTAGAGCATATCTCCATCTCTCCAGGTTCTCCTCCACCTATTCCCTGCTCTCACTACAGATCACAATGTCATCTGCAAACATCATAGTCCATGGGGACTCCTGTCTGATCTCGTCTGTCAACCTGTCCATCACCATTGCAAATAAGAAAAGGCTCAGAGCTGATCCTTGATGAAATCCCACCTCCACCTTAAACGCATCTGTCACTCCCACTGCAGCCCTCACCTCTGTCACACTACCCTAGTACATATCCTGTACCACTCTTACATACATCTCTGACACTCCTGACTTCCTCATACAATACCACAACTCCTCTCTAGGCACCCTGTCATATGCTTTCTCAAAGTCTACAAAAACACAATGCAACTCCTTCTGACCTTCTCTGTATTTCTCAATCAACACTATCAGAGCAAACATCGCATCTGTAGTGCTCTTTCCCGGCATGAAACCATACTGCTGATCACTAATTATCATGTCCCTTCTTAACCTAACTTCCACTACTCTTTCCCATAATTTCATGCTGTGACTGATCAATGTAATCCCTCTGTAGTTATTACAGCTCTGCACATCACCCTTATTCTTAAAAATCTGTACCAAAACACTTTTTCTCCATTCCTCAGGCATCCTTTCACGTTCCAAAATTTCATTAAACAATCTGGTTAAAAACTCCACTGCCATTTCACCTAAACACCTCCATGCTTCCTCAGGTATGTCCTCTGGACCAACAGCCTTTCCATTCTTCATCCTCTTCATAGCTATCCTTACTTCCTCCTTGCTAATCCATTGCACTTCATGATTCACTATCCCCACATCATCCAACCTTCTCTCCCTCATTCTCTTCATTCATCAACCCCTCAAAGGGATCAACACACTCTCCTTGCTTGTTAGTATGTTTCCCTCATTATCCTTTATCACCTTTACCTGCTGCACATCTTTCCTAGCTCAGTCCCTCTGTCTAGCTATTTGAAACAGGTCTTTTTCTCCCTCCTTAGTGTCCAACCTTTCATACAACTCTTCATATGCCTTATCCTTAGCCTTCGCCACCTCTCTCTTTGCCATGCATCTCATCTCCTTATACTCCTGTCTACTTTCTTCATCTCTCTGACAATCCCGCTTCTTCTTTGCCAACCTCTTTCTCTGTATACTCTCCTGTACTTCCTCATTCCACCACCATGTCTCCTTGTCATCCTTCCTCTGTCCAGATGTCATACCAAGCACCTTTCTAGCCATCTCCCTTACTAGCTCTGCTGTAGTTACATAGCTATTTGGTAACTCTTCCCTGCCACCCAGTGCCTGTCTTAACTCTTCTCTGAACTCCACCTCACAATTACCCTTTTTCAATTTCCACCATTTGATCCTTGGTGCTGCCCTCACACTCCTCCTCCTCTTCTTGATCACCAACGTCATCTTACAAACTACCATCCTATGCTGCCTAACTACACTTTCCCCGGTCTCCACTTTACAGTCTCTAATCTCCTTCAAACTGGCCCTCCTACATAAGATATAATCCACCTGTGTGCATCTTCCTCCACTCTTGTATGTCACCCTATGCTCCTCCCTCTTGTTAAAATGCGTATTCACCACAACCATGTCCATCCTTTTCGCAAAATCCACTACCATCTGACCTTCTGCATTCCTTTGTTTAACACCATACCTACCCAGCACTTCCTCATCCCATCTGTTCCCTTCACCAACATGCCCATTGAAATCTGCTCCAGTCACCACTCTCTCACCCTTGGGTACAGTCATCACAACTTTTTCCAAGTCACTCCAAAATTTTTCTTTCTCGCCCATCACATACCCAACTTGTGGAGCATATGCACTAACAAAATTCATCATTACACCATCAATTTCCAGCTTCATAAGCATCACTCTATCCGACACTTTTTTTCACCTCCAGAACACTCAGCATACTGTTCCTTCAGGATAACTCCTACGCCATTTCTCCTCCATTCACACCATGATAAAACAGTTTGAGCCCACCTCTAATACACCTAGCCTTACTCCCCTTCCATCTGGTCTCTTGCACACACAATATACCAACCTTCCTTCTGTCCATCATATCGGCTAGCTCTCTCCCTATACCAGTCATACTGTCAACATTCAAAGTTCCAACCCTCACTACCACAGTCCTAGCCTTTCTCCTGTCTTCCTGCCTTCGGCCATGCCTTCCACCTCCTCTCTTCCTTCTGCCAACAGTAGCCCAATTTCTGCCAGGACCCTGTTGGCTAACAGTACTTGTGGCGGTCGTTGTTAACCCGGGCCTCGACCGATCCGGTATACCAAATATAGTGACAGGGCACCGATTCAGTCAATGTAAGACATGCTGTTTAGGCCTTGATTCCTTTTAGTAAGGAATATCTGTCGGTATTCCATTTGGTGTGTGTGTGTGTGTGTGTGTGTGTGTGTGTGTATATATATATTCATATATCTATATATATATATATATATATATATATATATATATATATATATATATGGAGAGATACATACCAAAGGAGGCATTATATTCAATGACTGGCCTAATGTGGGCTGAGTAAAGGGGAGGCAATGACATCCTTAAATTTAGGCACAATTCCTTTGTTTATAAGCTGTGCAGTACAGAAGGACTATCTTTCAGCAATGGACACATGTTGGTCTGAAGTTAGATCACTGTCCACATATGTTCCCAAATCCCAAGCTTAGTCAACTCTTATGAGTGTATTTCAATGTGGTAGTTCTCTGGGAGTTATGACTTCCCAAAGGACACAATAATGCATTTTTTTGGAAATTAATTTCATGCCATGATTTTGACACCAGTTATATAGTTGGAAAAACCTTCCTTCAAGATGGATATGTGATTTGGTGGTGCATTCATCTGCAAATATAGTCAGCCAGAGCCCTTTGGAATCGAGTGGTCTCTTTGTGGAGGTAACTTCCCTTATTTTGATTTCCTGCATCATATCTGTGAGCCATTTGGCAATCCAGAGGGTAATATTAGGCTTTATTCTCAGTTTATTCAGCCTTTCTACTATGTCTGAGTGGGGAATTCTGTCAAATGTTTTGGCCAGATTGAGGTATGCAATGTATATCATTTAGCCTTCATCCATTGCTTTGGTAACCTTTTCAAAAAATCCACCAGGCTGAGTAAGCATGACCTGCCCCTGATGAAACTGAGATAGGCCCACTGTTTGGAGATTCCCTTCTGAGGGGAGATCTTTGCCCAGCATACAAGGCATCACTAGACCCAGTTTTGATGAACCTTTTGCACATCTGCAAAAAAAAAAAAAAACAGCTTCAGTAGTAGTACATCAAAAGACCTAAATTTTGCTTGTGACATACACAAAGACATGTTAGAATGACAGATAAGAATTCCCATACTCTTGAACTGGCTCCCCGTCCATGTGTAAAAGAGTTCCTCCCTAATCCTATTTCAGGACAACTTGGACCAATGGATGGGTAATTAGAAATTTATCCCTGATTTGGCACCTATGTTTCCTATGGGCATCGGTAATCAGTAAATCACCCCCTATATAAATCAAATTTGTGGGTCATATTTGGGTTGCACGGCTAGGCTTATAAAGATGTAATGGTTGTTACCCTCATATAGGCTTATGAACCTATAAAAAGAGAGCCACGAAAGGTGGACATCTCTACCTGGTACCTCTGCTATTTGTTTTTCTGGGTTTGTCAAGCCCCCATTTACTAAAACTCCAAAAACAGGAGCTGCTTAATCTACCAAAGAAATTAAGGCCTACATTCCCTCTGCTGTAGAACATGAAAAATGAAATCCCATTAATCTGAGTCAAATACTTTCCTGATTTCAAGGAGTACATTTACAATTTCACCCTCTGCAGACCCATATCATTGAGTGTGGCAGATGCCACCCATAAATCATACAGAATTTCTCTTCCTGTTACAAAGCCACATTGACTCTTGTGAATTAATCTGGTAGTCTGCACCTCAGTAAAAATGTTTAAATCTACATTTATAAGTGATATGGATCTAAAGTCACTCCAATGCAGGATCCCATGTTTCAGCTTTGGAATAACAGTGATATTAGCCTGATTATAGTCTGGGCCTGTTTATTGATGTGTGTCAGAATTAAACACCTAGGTTAACGAATGCACAATGTCTTCTCCTCCCCGTTTGTAACATTGAGATAGAAAGCCATTAATCCTTGAAGCCAAGAAATCATATTAGCAACTTCTAGAAGTGGAGAAGGAGAACAGTTCAGGGTTTCCCACTCCTCTAAAAGTACCTGACCTTACTGTGCTGCTAGAAAGGACCACTTTAATTCAATACTGTCAGACTCAAATCTGCATATAGTGGCATAGTTTTGTCAGAAACCCTCTCTAAATGCACTATTCTGAGTGATCATGTCTCCTGTATCATATCTAATCACTGTTATCAAAGGCTAATTATTACACTGTTAAAAAAAAACAAAAACAAAAACACGAGATGCACTTTGGATCCCCCTTCCTTTTTAGCCACAAAAATGTCCTTTAAATAGGAGTTTAGCTTCTGCTTTTGATGTATCCAGCAAAGTGATCTCTACTGACAAAGTTAATTGCATATCCCTAAGTTCCCTCCTCCCTCCTTCCTTAGTTAACCTCTGTTGGACTTGCTGCAGGTCTAATTCCCTTTATATCCATTATATCCCTGTTTATAGCAGACATTCAGCCCTGTCAGCCTAGTGTACCAAATGTTGTTTCCTGACCAGTATTACACTACACTATATCCAATACCATAGACCTTAGAGTCTTTCTATCACTATCTGAATGCCCACTGAAAATATGCCCACTGCCATTTCCTGTTTGTTGTTGGACCATGCATCTAGTGTGATAAGGTAGCTTATACATTATCTGAAAGGTTAAGTTTAAGTATATTAGAGGAATGTACCTTACCCCTAAATTGTTCTGGGACAAAAACAAGGTCTACTTTGATGCCCTGCTGGACAAGGATTCTGGAAAAGTTGGGACCACATCCATTGGATGGAGTTACCTTCATATATCTAATTTTTGATTCTTGTACCTCCATGATTTCAGTAGTGCTTGACAGTTTATATGATATTCTTTTTTTTGGTATAGTATATCCAACTACTTAACAATCACCACATTAAAGTCTCCTGCTAACAAGCTAAATTTAGTTAAGCTGACAGAATCTTGTCAAATTTTTAGAAACTCCCTATAAAATTAATTTTCATCCACATTAGAAGTGTAGGTATTCAATAAAAGACAGGTTTCCTTATTGACCATTCCCTCCCAAATCAACATTCTGCCTCTACCACACTGCTCCTAACCCGAAGCATGCTAACCACTAATAATCTTTGAGGTATAAGGAGAACCTCTCTCTCTTGCCCTTTCCAGGCATGTGATCAGTGATCACAGTAGGGTATTATTTAGACATAAACTTAAAAACCTTGCACACTTTAACCTTTGACTCCTGGAGACAAATTATGTGTGTTTTCTCTTTTTTAATTCTTTCTAGAATTCTAAACCTACAAATAATGTGTGAGCTCCCCCCAATATTCCTCAAAAATACATTTCACACTTTCATGCCAAAGACCAAAGAGAATTGTATCCTTTCCCTTGAATACTCCTTGGCTGGACAACCCCTAAACAAAAGGAAGCAAATTGAGGGATTTCTTCAGGCTAGACACTAAATCAGTACCTTGGGTACTGATCTGACACTAATATCTAGATAGAGAGCCCTGGGGGGTTTTTAAGTGAAGGATGGATCTACATACATATACACTATACCCTTCATTCACCTGCATTGAGCCAATAAGTGAGGCAATTACCCCCTCATTTTTACCTTGATTACCTCAAATAAGGAACATATTAAAATATGCAGTAACTGAGACCTGGTTCAAGGCTCCAGAGAGCACCCCTGCAATACCAGGCTACAACTCTTACCACACTTTTCTGCCACCAAACCAGGACCAAAACACTAAAGGTGGAGGAGTGTTAATATTCACCAAGGATATTCACACCACCAGGCTAGTTGCCCAACACAATGCATCTGAAATTCTCCAGGTGCAACTAACACTAGGTAAGACTGCAATCCAAATTGTAGCTTGCTACTGATCCCCCACCATACCCCAAGATTCTCACTACACATTTCTAAACATACTGAAAAATATTAAGATAGAACCAAACACCCTAATACTGGGTGATTTTAACTACCCTGCCATTAACTGGGAAAACTACTCATGTACCAACACCTTTGCCTATAAATTCCAACGCACTGGATCAACTAATCCATAGTCCCACCAGCGGCTCCAATATCCTAGACCTGGTCATTACCAGCATGGGAAATCGATGCTCCACACCTATGGTTACCCCCTCATTAGTCAGGTCTGACCATAAGCTAATCACCCTTAACATCCACATCCCAACCCCTCCCCCCAGTAAGAAAACCTCCATAAAAAACTTCTCCAAAGCCAACTTCATGCTACTCAAGTCAGAAGTGACACCCATGCAGACGGGAACTGAAAGTTCAACTGCTGAATCCTACACTAAGGCACTGTATGAGCACATCCACTCATGCATGAATCGTGCCATCCCAAATAGAACCAAGATGCTCCCATCCAAAAAAAGGAAGCCAATCTGGTGGTCCCCTGCCATAAACAAACTTTACAACAAAAGGAAGAAACTGTTGCAGAAAAGAGGAAAATCCCAGGATGCAAAAAACTCCCTTACCAGCCTCCCTCATAAAATCCTCCAAAGCTAGTTACGAAAATAAAATTGCCAAAGATTCCAAAGACAACCACAAGGCATTCTATAACTATGTCAAGAATCTAAATGGCAATGCTCACATCTGCTCTGAGATAAACAGAATGGCATTAAATATACTGATCCCAAGGATATTGCCAATATCCTGGCAGATCGATTCAGTGCCAACTTCACCCCCCTCTCACCCCCTAAATGACCCATCTCAATACCGGAAGATTGCCAAATTCCAGTAATAATGGCCACACAGGTAAAAAGCACACTCTCCAAAGCTAAGCATCCATGGGACCAGATGACATCCTGGGATGTGTACTACATGAACTACAATATGAACTGGCACCTCACCTAAGTGTCATGTTTAGTCATAGCCTCACCTCAGGTTTCGTGCCCACTGAGTGGTGCAGAGCTACAGTTATCCCACTCCACAAGGGGGGATCCACTACCATCCCATCAGTCTGATGAGCCTTATCTGCAAGGCCATGGAGCTTATTATCATGGAACTGATAAACAAAGACATTGGCAACCTTCAAACACTGGACCCCACCCAGTTTGGGTTCGTGAAGGGCCGATCTTGCCTCCTGAACCTGATTGACTTCTTCAAATCAGTCTCCAGAGCCATGGACAAGGGTAAGGTGGTCCACACAGCCTATCTAGACCTTGCCAAGGCCTTTGACACCACCCCCCACACTGGAATCATAGATAAACATACTAAGCTGGGCATTAATCCCTATGTCACCCAATGGGTTGCTAACTGGCTTACTGATAGAACCCACACTGTAAAAGTAGCCGACTCCAAATCCAGCTCCAGACAAGTAACAAGTGGAGTACCTCAGTGTTCAGTCCTGGGACCACTCTTGTTTGGCATCTACTTCTCTGAAGTATAGGCCAACACTAAGGGACTCTGGCTAACAAAGTTTGCAGATGACTGCAAACTGGGTGCCATTATTGAATCCCCAAATGATGTGGATACTCTACAAAAGGGCCTTACAGAAACAGATGCTTGGTGCCAGAGCCATGGGCTCAAGCTCAATGCCAAGAAATGTATAGTTATCCCCTTTTGGAAAAAAACATGTATCCATAAATTACCATATAGGTGGCAGTACACTAAACACCGAAAGTGTGATAAGAGACTTAGGGACACAGGTGGACAGTTGTCTCACCTTCGGTAACCACATCACCACAACAGTCAGGAAATCCTTCAATGTGACACATCTCATCACTAAGGGCTTTTCATCCAGAAAAAAGGAGGTCATTGTCCCACTGTACTCATCCCTCATTAGACCCATTATAGAATACAATGCCCCGTTTGGTATGTACCTCTCAAGACATCTGCAACAACTGGAAAGGCTGCAGAAATACCTCACTAAAAGAATCACAGGCCTAAAGCAGATGCCCTACGCTGACCACCTTAAAAAACTCCAGCTATACTCTGTCGCATATCGTCTACTCAGAGGCGATCTCTGCTTAACATACAAGGCCATGTCAAACCCATGCTGTTGGACATGCTACACTTAAAGAAATCCCAATCCCTCAGAGCCACATGCTCCAGGGATCTAAACCTTGTCATCACAACAAACAAAACATGCTGGAGGGATAGGTTCCTGACCCAGAGACTGTCCAGACTCTGGAATAGATTGCCCATACATGTCAAGCAGAGTGCCTCTTTGGCCCTCTTCAAAAGGAACCTTGACGATTGGATGGGAGAAAGAAAATTCACCTCGGGAATCATGTCAGTCGCCCTGCTAGACAGGGGTCCAGGGAAGTAAATAGTGTGGGAAGAAATAGCTAGGGAATTGTTATGGCTAGGCTTCTATAGGCCCTAGGGCTGATAGCGTAGTACCAACCTATGAACCTATATTGAATTTTTTCAGATAAAAAGCAATATATCAATCACATTTCTTCTCTGATGACTTTCATCCGGGGCAAATAACATTCAGCTGACTTCATAATAAATAGAAAGAAAAACTGACTTTACTTTACAGACACCTAACAATTGCTCAGCGAAAGAACCCATCACCACCAGCCAAAAAGAGAGAAGAAAAGAAAAGAAAACTATTAATAATAATTTCATATAACTTCTCACCTTGAAAACTGAGGGGCTAAATGGACAGCATCTAGAAAAAGAAGGGAGAAAGCAAATACAGCACTTTTATACTATTACTATACCAAATGCATTCCAACAAATGTAATAAATGTTTCCCATTAGTCTTCTTTTTATCAGTTTTTGAATGAAAAAACATTTTGAATGATTGCATATTTTGCAGAAAATGGCAATATGAGCATATTTCAGTCATTAATTTTAAAGCCTCATGCATTCTTGCAATCTTGCTAGATCATTTTCCAAATTTTTTGTCATGAGGAAGTATTTACCTAATTCTATGGTATGCCATCTCAGTAACCATCATGAAGTGACTTATCCCATGTCCTGGGATCAAATCTTCTATACACTTACTGCTCAGAGGGAACATAATAGTTTGCAAAACTAAGAATAGCATATCTGTTTTGTTTCCTAGATAGATTACTCCATATCTGGGATGTTCTTTCAGTATAACAGTTGCTAGAGTCTGTAAAACTAAAATAAAGATCAAAGGAGACAGCCCTCCTATGTTACCCTTGATAAGTATATCTGTTGTGAGGTACATCTGTTAGTGGCTACTATCACTGAGGTGAAGCATGTAATAGCTATGTTTTCCATACACAATCCATGGGAAATCAATAGCCCATCAGACACTTCCAAATAAAGTGCAACTCCATGAAATCATTCATAAAAAACAGAAGGAATTATAACTTAGACTCTTCTACCCAATAACTTATTTGCTGCAAATGTATCTATAATCATACCAGATCTTGCCCACCCATCTTAGTCTTGGTAAGACCTTGTTGATGTTCATTCACTAGATAAGGAATGACTCTTTCAAATTTTACATGTGTTTTTCTATCTGATGAAAACAAACGTTTTGGGTGGTAGGAAAATAGGTGAATCATATACTTGCCTGCTGTAGGCAATAAAATTGCATGTGCTATTGTAAGGGATGGTAGAAAGCTGTAAGAACGTTTATGCTTCAAGGTATAATTGCTGTAAAATGAGTGCTATCTCCTTTTTAAAATGTTTTTAAAAACCGGGGGATAAAAAGAACTGGGGATTTACACCATTTTTACTGAGATGTATACATTTCTGCCAAGGATATAGGTTACTTCAAATTTCCTAATCCTCATCAGTAACCTCAGATTAATCTCTCCAGAGACATTCTAATCTTATTCCCGTTACTCTATACTGTTGCTTGATATATTACCTGCAACCTCATACAACTTCTCCATCATCATTTACAAGTGCAGGGATAACTATTGTCCTTCTCTTTGACAGAGTATTAGCTAAATGTTTAGTTGATGTAAGTCCTTTAGCCTAATAGAAAGTAACCTATTATTTCTATCATTCATGGTGCCATGCAAGTCACCTAGCTTTATATTCTAAGTTATACGATGTCATTGAATACATTAGTATCATTATTTTTAACTTTGTATACTTTATCTCCCCTTACTAATTTCTCTATCTCATTATTTTTATGGCTAATGTATTTTAGAAAAACTATTTAACCTGCTCTCATTTTTCTGGCCACTGACTGTCATTAACCGCAATCCCCCCACCTCCACCACCTCTGTACCCTGTGATGTGTAAACTATTCCAGCAGAAGTCCTACCTTCACCCTTCACTTAAAATTAACAGACCTGTCTTTATCCTCTTGGGCCTTTGTTAGCTAAATGAACCTCAACTTCTAGTATCATCGCATTATGGTTAGAAAAACCTCGCACCTAGTGATTCACAGACAGGAAAACTCCTACTCTCTGTTTGCCATAGTAACCAAAAGTCAGTTCTACTCACACTGCTTATTCATTGACCCCAAATGACCCCAGTATGTGTAATCTTATAGTTTTCTAATTACCCACCAGCTTTAGCACTATCATATTGAATCGTAAACAATCTAAGACTTTAGGTAAACTAGTTCTCTCTGGCAGAATTACATCCAGAGCTGCATTAGGCACCACAATGAAAATCACCTGCTGCCATGAGAGTTGTACTTGGTTTCATTAATTCAGCAAATGTTAGAAATAAATGTCCCCATATGTTTTCCGTATAAAGCATTATCTATCCATCCATACACAATCCATTTTTCTAATTTTTGCACATGGGATCAGGGTGAGACTTCGACAGTGGCAATCATCTAAACCCAGCTAATAATAAATTCCTTAATAAACTTAATCAACAAAATCTACCACCTAACTGCTTCTTTCTTTTCTTTTCTCAGAAGCTAAATTTCACCTAGCTGGGTGTGCATTAACATTAGCATCCCCCTCCCTTTGACAATGAAGCACTACAGGCTTTGCCCCATCCTTTCCAGGATTGAAGTATTTCCTCTTTGTTATTATGTTTCATTTTCATTTCTTGTAGTAAAACAATTTTGGCTCACAGTCAGTTAATGTTGCCCGTTAATGCCGTCCTGTCCCTATTTCTGTCACATAACCAGTATAGTTGTAGATGATGCATGCTTTGTGGTCTGATGACTATTTTTGACCATACAAGACTTCACTTACTGCAGCCACTTCCCAAGAGATGTCTATTATGAAGCATAAAGATATAACCCTCTAATAGCTTTATACTGTATATAGGGTAGTACAAGCTTCGAATATAAAACCATGCCAATCCTTGCATCATTATAATTCATATCAGGTTTAGGACTAGAGGGAGAATTGTGTCTAATTGCACACCATACCTCTCAGATGTCCTGATTTTTACAGAATGTCCAGAGTTTTGCCTCATATGTTTAGTCTGTTTCTCATACATTTGAGGGCTTCTGGTAAATTATTTAATATTCACATCACTATATTACATACTTCTCAACCTCTTAGAGCAAGAAATCAGGACAAAGCCATAAATAAAAGTGGGAGAAATGCCCCAAAATAGGGACATTTTTTAAATATTGGTCTTACAAACTTAGAAAGTTGATAAAATAACAGGTTTTGCATTAGCATGAAATTTTCTGAAGGATATGAAGTCTGAAATTCAAATGTCTGTCATGATTTTCTAACTTCAATCTTTAATGATTTGCCACTAATTTTCCAGAAAACCACAATTTTATGGAAAACAGCCAAAAATATGAGGCAAAAATCTAGACATTCTGCAAAAATCGGTACAGTTGAGAGGTATGTTGCACACTGCAGTGCAATGTAAAAATAACTCTCTGCCCCCCCTCAGAAAAAAATAAAAAAATGTTTCTTCAGAGCAAGTAATATATGGACAAATAGATTCTGATGAAATAATTAAATTAGGCAAGTAATATACACCAAGAGCCTTTAAACTGAACTTTAAAATGGATGTGAGGTATTTTTTATAATGCAAGACATCTATTCATGCACACATGGTCTGCAGTGAGGAGTGAGGGAAGTCAGGCAAGATAGTCAAGTCTAAGCTCAAAACTTTTTGGATTTGTGATTTGAAATAGCAAAAAAAAAAAAAAAAAAAAAAGGCATAGGGATTGATGATCAATGTCTTTGCTCAAGAATTCTGGACAAAGACAATAATGTGGAGAAGGACGTCGAAAAATCAGGGACACGGATAATTTTTAAATACTGCTCTAATTCACTAAAAATGTTCATAGGTGTTTACAAGGCTAATGACCACAAAGGCCATTTTAAACCTAGCCATGCATCCCATATCTCTGACAAGTTCTGGTGCCCTTGATAAGTGTAAGCAGGGACTTGGGAGATGAAATATTTAAAAGCTGGGACCTGGCAGACAAACCCTTTACAAGCTGCCTATGTCCATTAGTGTCATAGGTGCAAACCAGGGATGAATTTCTTGTTTGTAATCCAATTGTCCAAGGTACACTTGAATTTGGTTAGGGAAGAACTCTGCATCGATATGGAGCTTGTTCCAGAAACTGGGTAGTCTCTAGGATACATACCTCTCTCTTCAATAGGTTCTATTTATATCACAGGTAAGGTTTAAGTCTTTAGAAGGGGTAATTCTGGTGTTGTTTGTTTTGCACATATGCAGGAGGTAAATTAGAGTGTGGTCTGACAATGCTGTGTATGCCAAGCATAGATCTCCCCTCAACAGATTGTAGGAGACAGAATATAAGGATAAGGCCTTGAGACGGTCTGCATAGGACATGTTACTTACGTCTTGTATTCATTTAGTGAGGAACCTCTGTGAACATTCCAGTTGTTGGATATGCCTTGTCAGGTACATACCAAAGGGGGCATTGTATTCAATGATAGGTCTGATGAATGCCGAATACAGTGGAATGATGCCTTCCTTGGAACTAGATGCCATACCTTTGTTTATAAGTTGTGCAACATAGAGTGATTTTCTCACTACTGTAGACATGTGATTCTCAAAGACTAGATTACTGTCTATGTGTGTCCTTAAGTCCCCGACTACTGGGTCAGCTCTAAGAGGTGCATTGTCAATATGATATTTACCTGGATGAATGATTTCCAGGAGGATAATATTATGCATTTCTTGGCATTTAGTTTTACTCCATGTCTCTGACACCAGCTGTTTGTCTGTATTAGCCCTTCATGGGGAACATTTGTGTCAGTGTGGGATTCAATGACAGCTCCTAATTTGCAATCATCTGCAAATTTAGTCAGCCAGAGGCCATTGACATTGGCGTTGACTTCATAGAAGTAAATGCCAAAAAGGAATGGTTCAAGGACCAATCCCTGAGGGACTGCACTTGTGACGAGCCTCTTTGTAGAGGTGGTATTCCCAATTCTAACTTCCTGGGTCCTGTCTCTGAGACAATTGGCTATCCACTGGGTAAGTTAAGAGTTTGTACCTACCTGCTTGAGTTTGCCAACAATGCCTTTGTGGGGTATTGTGTCAAATGCCTTGGCCAGGCCTAGGTAGGCAGTGTGAACTATTTTGTCCTCATCCATTGCTTTGGTGACCTTCTCAAAGAAGTTCACCAGGTTGAATAGGGATGACATGCCCTTAATGAAATCAAATTTGGTTGGGTCCAGTGTCTGAAATTTACTATATCCATACATCTCAACCTCTTAGTCAAATCTGACAAATCTGACAAATCTCTGGAATGATCTGAGGCTTGAAGTCACTAAATAATTACATACATTTGAGTTTCAGACTTTAAATCCTTCAGAAAAATGAAAGTTAAAATGAACCCTGTTACTCTAGCAACTTTCTAAGTTTATAATAGCAATACTTAAAATATGTCCCTATTTTTGGGCCTTTGTCCTCCGATTTTTTCGGGCTTTGTCCAGATTTCTTGCACTAAGAGGTTGAGATGTATGTTCAGAGGACATCAGACGTAGATGGAAAGAGTACATCCAACAGCTATTGAATGAAGAAACCCCATAGAAGCTATACTGCTCCATGGACAGCCTATGATGACTGAGGAAGAAGAGCCCACCTTAGAAGAAGTAAATACAGTACTAAAGAAAACAAAGTGAGAGAATGCAACAGACTCAGATGAAGTAACAGCAGATATGATCAAGATGTTGGGAAAGTTATGGGTGAAACAGCTCCTGGGGTACTCATGGCAGTATGGAGCGAACGTTGTATCCAAGTCACTGGAGAATAATTCTAGCGCCAGTGTACAAAATATAAAGGGGTACATTCACAGCTGTGAGCAGCACAGAGGTATCAAACTCCTGTTGTGTTGCATGAAAGTTCTGGAGAAGGTGACTGATAAAGTAATAATCAGAATAGTGGAAAGTAAGATGGGAGATGAGCAGTTCGGATTCAAGACAGCACTTAAACTATGTTTAGGCAAAATCACATGCAAATGTTAATATGCCAAAAAAGAAATCAGTCTGCTATTGACATTTTTATGTATGAACATTATTGTGTCAGAAGTGAAAACAATGCTTTAAGCAGGCTAAGCTACAAATAATTTATATTCAGCATGGCTGACAGAGTAGATGTTGTAATTTTACTTACACAGAAAGTCATAAATTGTTGATCACAGTTGTATAGCTTTTGGATTATTATGTTTAGGCAAAACCATTTACAGATATAAATGAGTGAAGAAGAGGAAAACATGATGGCGCAGTGGTGCCGTGGTAAAATTGTCACCTCACAGCAAGAGGTTTTCTGGTTCGATTCTCGGCTGGGGTGCCTTCTGTGTGGAGTCTACATGTCTTCCCTGCATTTGTGTGAGTTTGCTCTGGGTGCGCCAGTTTCCTCCCACATTACAAAGACATGCATCTGAAGTGTTTCCCCCTGGGCCTCTGCCGAAAATTGGCTTTGTTCTAAGTCAGACTTTCCCGGTAAACACGTGTTCAATAAATAAAATTAATTGCCTGCTCACTATATTTCTCTTATTAAGATGTGAAGACCAGCTTAGTCATTTGCACCAAATGTTTAGTCAGGTAAGAGACAATCTTCACTTTCCTCTAATACAGTCGAAAATTGTACAGGACCTGACTCCTCAAAAAGATAAGAACATATTAACAAAGTTTGGAAGTTTAACCCCCACCCACTGTTTAGCAGATGATAACATAAGATATGAAACTGTAATTGATATGGGGAACAAAATAACTATGAGTTTTATTATGGCTTGATCTTAAAAATTTAAGAAATTAGCATGGTATGATGAGTTGATATAAAGGTACAGATGATGAAACTACTTTTTTTACAATGGAAACTTTTGATAATTAAAATAACTTCATAGCCTTCCATCTGCCAAATGCAAGTAATACATTATGCTGTACGTTCTCAAAATGTGTTATACTTTATATGACTCTGAGCATATGTAATACCATTACATTTAATTTAGTTAAACAGGTAAGGTCTTCAGAATACAGGAAGGACAAAACAAAGAGTTCCCTTAAAATAGAAGAAAGAAAGATGGTTTATTTATATTAAGCTTGTAGTTAAAATAGATATGGAATGAAGAATGTTTGAAAGGTTTTTAACAGTGAACTGAAAGTAATGATTGATTATCGTCATCAGCAAATACTGCAAAAGAAACAGGAATTCCATCTGTAGTAGGAGACTATACTGTAGATCTATAAACACAAACCAGGTCGCAGCTAGGATAAATGTACTGTTGGTAAAACAAAAAGTCAGTATTTCAACAAACAGCATCCAACAGCACAACCAATGGTTCAGGAAGATGTAAATCACAGTCCAGTCTATAAATTGTTGGAATAAAGTTTTTTGTGTGATTTTATAGACTGGACTGTGATTTACATCTTCCTGAACCGTTGGCTGTGCTGTTGGATGCTGTTTGTGGAAATACTGTAGATCTATCATTAGGACAAAAGGTGGCATCATTCCTTTGCTCAATCTCTTTTAATAAAAATGGTCAAGAAAAAACAGCCAAGAGTATATGCTACTTATGAAAAAAGTGAAACCTGGTAGTATAAAGTACCATGATTACATTAATAAGAGTGTTAGGAAAATCTAATGTTTTAACTAATAGTAAACGAAAAGAAAAAGAGACTCTGTTAAAAGTTTTGCTAGCAGCTACTGCTGGACAGCAAATAAGATTTTTGTGAAAATATTTATGAAGAAATAAAGAACGGATAGGTAAAGTCTGATCAATCAATTAGTTTGATTTTAGAAAATTAGACTGATACTGCAATACACTTTAGTGCATAAAACTCTGGAATCTTTTACCTGCTACTGTAACATGCATTTGTAATTCTAATTTATTAAAGCAATATGGTAACAATTGTGAGAGTCAGAAGTATCAGTGGTTGGTTTAAAGTAATTTGCCAATGATTCTATGTATATTGCGACATTTGATCAGTCAAGTGCCACAATATGTTTTCTTACTTGCCTTTCTTTACTTTTTGGTCCATTTCTTTATAAAAAGCTTTGTAAACTTTTTATTAAACCGCAGTTCAAAAAAATTTAGTTTCATCAGTTGTGATGTTAACAGCTAGTATGTCCATAGACTTAAATTGGGTACCTTCACATGTGTAGTGGTGCACCCATTAAAGTCTATGGACACAACAGATATTAACCTAAGCTAAAGTCGCTGAGGTTAAACTTCCCTGTTTTTCCTCAGTGATAGTGCAAGGAAAACACATATTTTAAAATGAATTTCATATATAAAGGAGATGGCAGAAATGTTCCAAGATTGGGAAAAATACCGCTCGGCAATTTATGTTCTACACGCTTTGGTTCTAAGGTACGTTTTTGAACAATGGCCAATCACTTTAAGCATAAGAAATATTTGGATCTATTTAAGTAGATAACAGAAATATTTTTAGATTGGAAAGCATTAAAATGACTAGAGGACCTTCTCAAATTTTACTTACAAATACCTTTAAGTGTTTGGTTGAGAACCTGCCAAGCCTAGGTGAGATTTTCATGCTTTGACAGCTTTGGTTGCTTTGCCTAGTTATAGATTTGTAGACAAAGTAGAATATAAGTGTTTACAAATCAGGAAAAAACTGAAGTTGCCGCAGAAGAGAAGTACTATCAGCTTCTTGAACCTCAGTTGAACACCTAGGGGAAATGTGCTGGGAAAGTTTCACAGAGACTCAGCTCACCGTGCTCTCCCTGAGCCTAAACCATACTCCAAAGTCTGCCTACAGGAAAATCAAAAAAGAAATATTTTAAAAGGAAAAGGAAGACTTAGGTCTTGCAACAACAGGCAAGCAGTGTTTGACCCTCTGCTGGTGATTTAAAACAAGAAACAAGAAAATGGGGAATAATTTATATTTTGTGTGTGTGTGTGTGTGTGTGTGTGTGTGTGTGTGTGTGTGTGTGTGTGTGTGTGTGTGTGTGTGTGTGTGTGTGTCTGCACTAAAGTTGCCTAACAGATATAGTCACTTAGAACTGCTTTCTGTATTATCTGTTACCTGTTACTGTTTATACATTTTATTTTCTATTTGAGTAATCTTTGGCCTACTGAATTTGTTCCTTGTGAGAGGAAGACAGTTTATTATAGGTATCTGCTAACTTTGGCTTCAGAGGTCACTTGTTTTTCATTGGTTATTTTGTTTCTTTGATTGATACTTAGCTACATACAGTAATGTGTCGTTTGGCCTTGTCTTCTAGTAAGACGTGAGGCCTGCTATAAACATAAGCAGTGTTTGACTCTCTGCTGGTGATTTAAAACAAGAAAAGAAGCAAGGGAAATTATTTTTTTATTTTTTTGTGTCAGCACTAATGTCGTCCAAATGATGTAGCCATAAGAGATTCTTTCTGTATTACCTGCTACTGTTAATTCATTTTATTTTCTGTTTTGCATAATCTGTTAGGCCCAATGAATTTGTTATATATTAGAGGTAGGCACTTTACTATATGCCTCTGTTAAGTTTTAGCACTTGGCCTTATTTTTCACATGTTTTTGACAAACTCCCTTCCCCCATACATCCCAAACAGACCTCTGAGATCACAACACCAAAATTTAATCTCTATCCACAAACCCAAACGTCCTGCTGGCCAGCTTCTACTCTCTTTTTCTCTAGCCAAGAAATGGAACTCTCTCCCTCCTTCACTTAGGACCATACCTTACTCTGAAACCTTCAAGACCCAACTCTTCTCATACCTGTCATCCAAACGGAAATGTTCCTGCTTACACCCTACCTAAATCCTGGCAAAATTCCCCTATTAACTATCCATTCTCCTTGCTCCTCTCTACCCTCAATCTATTATTTCTACTCTCCGAAAATAGACTCTTTCTGATAGTCTCTGATTAAGCAACTTCGCTCATAAGCAACTTCGCTCATATAACTCCAAGTATGTAAATATTGTAAATATTACAGTATCTCTATTGTCAGCACAGCAACTTTCTTTTTATTTACCTTTTTAACTATAACATATGCATGCCAACTGCCCACCTTCTAATGTAAAATAACAATTGAAACCTTAAATCCTTCCACTTCTCAGTTGATCATACTGTGCTGAATGGAAATACCTGTAACCTGTTTTGCTATTATCTGTTTACTAAGTTTTTTTATATGTACAATTTATGCAATGCATTTTCCCGACTGTATGATTTTATACTTGTATTTTTACTTTTAACATTTTGTAACCAGTATTGTATTGTATTGTATTTGCTTGTGGAGCTTTTCTCCCCGGGCCTCTACTGAAAATGGGCATGTTCTGGCCCAGTGGACTTCCCCGGTAATCAAACTGAAATAAATAAATAATTAATTCCTTTTTCATTGTTAATTTTCTACCATAACTACACAGAGTGTAGGTTGGCCTCTTTTGATAAGACTAGTGAAGTGCAACAATTGCAAACTGTGTTTGATTCTCTGCCTCTCATTTCTTGTCTTGCCTTTCAAACTTTGTGGCTTTTGAGCTGCAATTCCCTACTATAATTTTAGCTTTGAAAGTTCCTCCTAAACTACAGGTACAGTTGTCATTCTAACTTCAGATCTTTTGATTACTAGATCTATAAACACACACACACACACACACACACACACACACACACACACACACACACACACACACACACACACATGTATGTACATACATGCATTCATGTACATATATCCTATCATTTTATTTCCACTTAAACAGATGTTTAATCATTTGTGCCATTGGTTTATAGGTAGTTATTAGTTATGAGGTCAAGGAGACTATTGAGGATGTATTCCAGTTTCCTAATAGCCCCACGGCATTATCTGGTTAAGTGAACTGCTCAGTGTCTCATATTAGGTGAATGAAAGCTGAGGGAATCAAACCCTTTACCACTCGAAACAACTTTTCAACAATTTATAGTTTCAGTGCTCTGTACTAGCAGCCATACTTCAATCTCTTTGCATTATTAGCTATATCAAGATTGCTTAAATTCAATAAACAGAGTCATATGCCATTTGCTTTGACATCTAGTTTTACCAGCCAGTATTTGTGTTTGTATGTCCATACTGAATACCTGGCAAATTGCCTTGAGGGGCCATTTTAAGCCTAGCTGTGTTATTACATTGGGTATTCAAATTACCCTTACCATGATTATTATTCTTACACTTCCCATTTGTGATTGAATGTTTTTAGGGTCATACCACTGAGTACTGAAAGGGGACCCTGCTGCAAAAAGGGCATTTATGCTCTGCCTCTCTCCATTAGTAGCACATGGGGGAGGTCCTGAGGTAAATGTCCTTATTCCCATCGATTGATCTAAGTTATGTTTTAATAAGGACAGGGATGAACTGTGTTTTACGTGGATGAGGAGTCTGATTCACAGTAATGGTATCCTCTGGGATATGTAGCTCTCCCTACAAACCATTCTGTTTATGTTGCAGAAGAGGTTAAGGTCTCTAGAGTGGATATTTCTGATACCAGCTGACTTTAAGATATACTGTAGATCCATTAGTCAAATGAAGCCTTATAGTCCAGGCATAGATCACCTCTTAACAGTCTATAAGAGGCCATGTATAGTAATAGGATGGTAAGTTGGTCTGTGTAGGTCATATGGTTTAGTCTCTGTATTCTCTTTGTGAGGAACCTCTGTGGGTGCCCTAGTTGTTGCATATGTCTGGATAGGTACATACCAAAGGGGACATTATACTCAATGTTGGATCTGATGAGGACTGAGAACAATGGAACAATGACATCTCTGAACCAAGATGCTGTTCCTTTGCTTATCAGTTGAGCAATTTAGAAGGTCTTCCTCACAACAATAAATACACATTGGTTCAATGCTAGGCCACTAGCTACACATGTTTCCAGAGTTCTAACAACTGGATTGAATCTTTAGGGTTGATTGTCAGTGTGATAGTTTCCTGGGGCAGTTTAGCAAAGGATAAAATAATGCATTTGTTGGCATTTAGCTTTAGTCCATGACTCTGGCAGCAGTTACTTGCTTGGGACAAGCCATATTGGGGATGGTGACATCTTTTGAGGATTCAGTGACTGCTCCCAGCTTGCAGTTGTCCACAAACATTGGTCAACCAAATACTCTTTATGCTTGGTCTTCTAAGTAGTTGTCAAACTGAAGTAGTCCCCACACTGAGCCCTGTGGAAGTCCACTAGTGACTGTTCTTTTTGTGGAGGTAGGTTCCCCTATTTTGACTTCCATTGTCTTATCTGTGAGCCAGATGCCTATCCAGTGGACAATGTAGGAGTTATTACTAATTTAGTAAGCTTTTCAATAATGCCTTTGTGGTGTATTATATCAAAAGCTTTGGCCAAGTCTTGGTAGGTCATGTGTACCATCTTTTCTTGGTCAATTGTTTCTGTGACTTCTTTGAAAAAATTGATTTGGTTAAGTAAGCATTATCTACCTTTGACTAAATCAAATTGGTCTGGAGGTTTCTTATTTCCTTATTGATTAATTCCTTGATAAGTCTTTCCATGGCTTTACATATGAGGCTGTTGAGACTTACTAGCTGGTAGTTACTAGAGTCCATGTATGGCCTCCCATGTGCAGGAGTATGACTGTTGCTGTCCTTGATTCACTTGGTCTGAAGCCCGTTTGGAGGCTGAGGTTAAACAGCATTGCTAGAGGCACGAATAAGTAGCACGTCATCCAGGGATATTGTCAGGACCCATAGATGCAGAATATTTGGCTTCCCGGACTTGGTCCTGTATGATCGCTTGAGGTTTATTGGTTTCCGATATTTTATCTGAGGTATTCGGGGGTGAGAGTGGGGCAAAGTTGGAGCTGAGTTTATCAGCCAACACGTTTGCGTATATCTTCAGCTTTAGCATTGGTGGTGTTTTCAGCTCAGTGCACCACTGTATAGTGCTTTTAAGATTATGTACATGGCTGAAAAAGGCATTGTGGTTATCCTTGACCTGGATGGCTATTTTGCTTCAAATTTGACTTTGGTGGTTTTAATTAGACTCCTGACTTGCTTATTTAATTTAGTGATAGGATATTGATAGGTATTTTTACATCTTATGTTTGGCCACAGTTTTCTTCCTTTTGTTATAAAGCTTATTGATATTGTAGTTCTACCAGGGAAGTTTGTTTTTAGGGTTCCACCTGTGCTTGTTTCAAGTGGGTACAGCTGCTTGTATGCAAGTTTACATTTTGAAATAACTTAGCAGTGTACATTTCTGCATAAGCAATACAGTTTTCTGGGTTTGGGAGGGCTATGAAACTTGCCAGGGCATCACTTAGAGGTAGGAATTTTTCGTTGGATAAATTTTTAAAAGTTCCAGAGATAGTAGAGATCTTGGGTTTTTGTTTTATTTCAAAAGACACTGTTTTGTGGTCAGAAATGATGAGTGAGGATGTACAGAAGGGATGGAGAATAACGTCCCCATATTTGTCAGGAGAAGGTCAGGAATGTTGTTTTCCCTACTGAGTACTCTGACTACCTGGTCCGGAGAGTTTGTTTTAATAAGTGCAGGAATCTCTGCACTAGTACATTAGTGATGGTAAATGTTTCCCAGTCTACAGCTGCTTAGTCAAAGTTACCCAGGAGGATGGTACTGGGTTTAATGCTGAGTGACTCCAGTTTGTAAAAGTAGGCACTGTGGCATTCCTGGATCATAGCGGACATTTTGTAACTAGTCTGGCTATGGTAAGGGGCTATGTTGATGTTGATGGTGAGATGGACATGAAGAAGCTGTAGGGCATCATGCTATTTTACCAGCCTTGATGCAATTCTTTTCTAGATGAAGACTGACACATGTTCATCTTTTTTTTTTTTTTTTCCTGCATTTTAGCTGGTGTAAATGTGCAGAAGGCATTATAGGCCTGCCCAGCTGAAGTGCCCTACAGTGATTTAAACCATGCTGCAGCCACTGCATGGATGTCTGTGTTCGCCAAATTGAGGATGACCTGCAGAGAGTGAAGTTTGTTATTTCAGATCCTATCATTAATCAGTAACACCTTTATATTTTCCTTTGCTTGTTTCATTATGTTGGTGGGTTTATCTGGTTAGCAGCTGAACCTACCAACAGTGATAGAATGTCCCTGGTGAAGATCATATCCTCCCATGCTAACTATAATAGTATCAGGGTGCAGCAAGCAAATTCCATTTTGTACTTGCAAGCTCTTATTGCTACCCCCCCCCAGACACCTATCACTTAAAAATGGACACATCTCTCAAAATGCTGCCCCCCAGCACTTAATAAGTGTAGTAACATTTTCAGCTGTTTCCCCCTAAAACTATAAAAATATTGTTTTTAGATTAGCAATATTGCACCTGTTGTTAAAGGCATACATTTAGACTTGTGCAGACATAATATGACCTGAAAAAAAAGCCATGCTGATATGATACTCAGAAAAATTTTACTCAGTAGGGTACAAAGTGTATGCCTGGCTACACGCCGGAATAATATACCCCTTCAAATGACACCAAAATCTGAGCCAATTATTGCAGCATGTGAAGCATGTGATCTTAAGAGTGCTCTGCTTTTCTGGAGACCGGAGATGTGCCCTGAAGTAGGGTACTAGCAAGGCATAAATGATCATAAAACTCAGTGGCCTTGGACTATCTATGAATTTTACATAACAATCTTTTAAGAAGCACATTTCCTTTTCAAACTCTTTTGACCTTTTTTGTGCCTAAAAAGCTTATATACCTTCATTTAGTCATTATATATTCATTTCAAGTAATGAATTGCACTATAGACTACTGTTTTCAGATGGTTAACATAATTTCAAACAAAGTATCCAAATGTTTGGTCAGTATTGTAATTTTCATATTGTATTATTCCTCTGTAAGTTGTCAGAAGCATACTATTTCATTTCTAATGTCTTATTGTAATAGAGCCTAAATAATATATATTTTACAGTGATTAATCTTACTATTTTTTCAAGTTATATAACCACATACTCTCTATTTCTGTATAATCATTCACTACCCATTTAAATATCACCCATAGTCTATAAGTCACTATATAGTTCATGAGATATTTCACTCACTTTGCAATAACAACCTTATCTAAATGCATAAAGCATATGCATTCTTGCTTTAACTAATATGTGCTAACAATACTGAACAACAAAGAAAATCATTAACTTCAAAACATATCTAAATACTTAAAGCATATACAGTCTTTCTTCAATGAATATGTACTAACAATATACTGACCAACCAAGATTATAATTTACTTCAAAACACATTATTGAAATGCACCACAAAAGAAACTAAGAACCAAAATTATAAAGCAACAGTTGAAGTGGTAATACTGTGCCTCTTAAAATCCTTTACTAGAACAACATAAAATACATATATTTTATGTTCTTCTATTGAAGGATTTTAAGAGGCACAGTATTACTGCTTCAACTGTTGCATTATTAAAATGCAGGTCTGAACAGGTAGCCTAGAGCTATAATACTAGGGTTGATCAGCATGTAAATACCTGAGGATAGTTTTGATCACTGGTGTCTGTTAAAGGTCACCGTTCATACTTCCAAGGTTGCTTTTTAAAACAAGTAAAAGACTATTGCAAGTAAGATTTTTTTTCCCGTCTGTCAACAAAAAAAAAAAATAAAATAAAATAAAATATCCTGACAAGTGGCAACCATATATCTATTAAGTCTTTGTAAAGTAAAGTTAAAACATAAAAATTAACATTGTGATAGAGGAAGAACAGAACGTAAATAATGATTGTGTGTAAAGATAATTGCTATATGTGAGTCAGCATTCAAAAATAGTGGCAAATACATGTAACACTATACATCTTAAAACATTGCTTAAATATTTGTTTAGCCACTATAATTCATAGTGATCTGTAATTTATATAAACTATTAATATGTCTATCTTGCTTCATGAGATGAAAATGTTCTGCTCTTTTAACTCACATATAACATGTTGCATTTGCTTGCATAACCTTCTGCCACTTTACACTGTGCGTTGCTCACTCTTTCAGTGAGGAACTTGTCTCTACAAGTAAAAAAGTATTTCTAAATGTATTTTATGACATCTTATAGGTTCATAGGTTCATACTAGGCTATCTGCCCTAGGGCATTTATAAGCCTAGCCAGAGTGTGTTTGGCTTTCGCCACCCATTTTAAATTAATTTTGCTATGCCCTTTTTCGAGGTAAGTATACTGTGCCTCTGTCTAACAGTGGCACAGAAGTGATACCCGGGGTAAACCTACGATCTCCCATCCACTCATCAAGATTCCTCTTGAAGAGAGTCAATGAGGGACTCTGCCTAACCTGGACTGGGATTTTATTCCAGAGTGAAGGGAGCCTCTGGGTTATGAATCTGTCCCTCCAGCATGTCCTATTTATTTCAGTGCTGAGGTTCAAGTCTCTCGAGCGCGTAGCTCGATGGGATTTGGATTTTCTGAGGTGCAGCATGTCCATTAATTCCGGGTTGGACATGGCTTTATACGTCGGGCACAGATTGCCTCTGAGCAGGCGGTATGCTACTGAGTAGAGCTGGAGTTTCTTTAACCCGGCAGCATATGGCATCTGTTTGAGCCCTTTGATCCTCTTGGTGAGGTACTTTTGGGGTCTTTCCAGTTGCTGCAGGTGTCTGGTAAGGTACATCCCAAAAGGGGCATTGTACTCAATTATGGGCAGTGGCGGCTGGTGACTTCAAATCAAAGGGGGGCTGCAGGAGACAGCTGAATGGGTGGGGTCAATGGGAAGGGGTGTGGCCAACTAGAAAGAGGAGGAGCTATGCTCAAAACCACAACAACTAACTAAATACACTGCCCTGGGTGCTGAACCATCATTATGAGAATCCAAGCAAGACAAAATGAAGCATAGAAGAATAAAAATATTTCAATGCATTGGCTGCATGACAGCTTACTTAATATCTACATGGAAACAAAAAAGTTGTGAGGCATGAAAAAATAAATTAGTTTTTAAATACATTAATGGAATGCCAGTCAAAATCAAGTAGCACTCAACTCATACCACTTCTTGCACTGCAGTTCTAATTATAATTTCTATTCAGCTTTATTAAAGTACCAAGTAACATGCTGAAAGTAGAAATGTCTGATGCCCCCCTTGTAAAAATGTTTCTTATCCAAAAAAAGACCTGCTGCCCGACAACTATCTACTTGTTTCATGGGGAAAACATGATCAAAGTAAAAAATGAAAAGCAAACAAGAAATAAGCTCAAGATACATTGCTTAAAAGGATTACTGTACTGGTTATGGACCACACGACTGGCATTCTGTTTAGTTTACGGGTAAAGCCTGCAGAGATGACTGGACGTCTTCAAGTGTAATGAGCTTCTTAAAATAATGTAATCTGTCCTTTATTACAAATACTGTCATATGCATTTCAATACCCAAGGCTTATACATTATCTAGTTAAGTATTCTCTACATGGCAACAACAGAAAGGCTTTCAATATTGGCAATTCTTTAACAGTATGCTTATTAAAGCTTACTTGCATCTTACGATCTCAGCCAAGCTTACCTGATGGTCATTAAAGTATTGCTACTTAAACACAGAGCAACAGGCACTTTGAGTAATAAGCATAAATCAACAGTACAAAAAATATGACAGAAGCCAGACCATTCTGCAAAAATCAAGGACAGATGAAAAGCCACTCTAGTACTTGTGTCTACCTTGGATGGGGGGGGTACTCCGCACATTTACACTGCATAACTACTCCTTGCCTTGCTTCGACACATCCAGAGTCACTACATGGGGAAGTGAGGTGCAACAAGTATGTCACAATTTGAAATGTCTCTGGCTGACTGTGATGGCCCTGACACATTTGTCATACCTCTCAACCTCAGAGCAAGAAATCTGGACAAAGCCATACAAAGAAGTGGGACAAAGGCCCAAAAATAAGGACAATTTTTAAATATTGCTCTTATAAACTTAGAAAGATAATAGAATAGGTCTTGCATTAGTATGAATTTTCTGAATGGTATGAAATCTGAAACTCAAATGTCTGTCATTATTTTCTAACTTCAGTCTTTAATGATTTGTCACTAATTTGCCAAAAAAACACAATTTTGCCAAAAAAACACACATTTTTTTGAAAAATGGACCAAAAATGTAATGTAAAAATATAAAATAGCCACACAATACAGCTGGGAACCTGTCAAAGAAGGGACACTTTAATATTAGTACTGCTAACTTGAGCAGTTGACAAAATAAAAGAATCTACATGCATTTCTGAAATAAAAGTAATCTTTAACTCTGATTATTACACTTATTTCTTAATTGTAAACCCTCCATTTTTCTTCCAAAATTGCTATTTTGTGGAGGGATTATTAGGGGGGAGAGCAACATTTTGAGCCAAAATCAGGGACAGTTGAGAGGTTTGGCTATGCCTAATTCTATAAAGCAATTTATTTGCATGTACCTCTCAACCTGTTAATGCAATAAATCTGGACAAGACCAAATATATTGGGGGAACATATAAACAGTACTAAAAATTGCTCTTGTATAAACTGAGACAGTTGATAGAACAGGTCTTACTTTAGCATGCATTTTTCTGAAGGTTATGATGTCTGAAACTCAGTGTGTCATTATTTAGTGACTTAATTCCTAAATGATTTGCCAGAAAACCACAATTTTTATGAGGAACAAACCAAAATTAAGAAGCAAAAATCTATTCATTCTTTGAAAATCTGGACAGTTGGGAGGTATAGTTCAGCTGGGGCTGTCTTTAAGTTTTCCGCCCTTCCCCCTCACAAAATCATGGTCAAATGGAGCCTCCCCCTGCAGCCATTCCAATGATCCATTACTTGGCTATTTCACTCCATTTACCATAAACACTAATGTGCATACTGATTTACTTCTATGATGATTTGGACTTCATTTGAAAGTTTTATTTTGCATTTTAAAGCACAAACACTAAGACATCTGCTAAACAAACTTACCATTAAAACTTCTCTGCCCTTGAAACTCACATTCATTGAAACAGCATTGAAACCCACATTCAAGAAAAATACATTTTACCAGTGGCAGAATTGCCCAATTCAGAACATCTTTCCAGTAAACAATGAAACAAAATGCATGCACCCATAATGACAAAACTGTCCAGTTCAGAACATTTCCATCATAAAAGTCTACTCAAACTTCTACAGTCCACCATTATCAGTAAATATGCACAATTCTACAGTCCACCATTATCAGTAAATATGCACAATTCTACAATCCACCATTATCAGTAAATATGCACAATCTCTGAGGAAGTAAAAAAGTCATCTAAATAATTCCACATTAATTAAATATGTAACTAATGAAGAGGTTGCTGCTAGCAAACACCTTTATATTTCATGGTTTCATCGAAAAATAAAGTGTCTGATGCCCCTGAAGAATAAATTGCCTATATTCCATTAAAAATGATAAGCTAGTAATATTGCAATAGGAAATGGATAGCAAACCGATAACAGGCTCATAGTTAGTATCTTAACTTTTTCAGTACGGCAGTATTCACCCCTTGTGGGAGTAGAACCAACAACCTTCTGCATCAAAAGCAAGTACACAACATGTTGTGCTATTAACAATGCAAGCTGACTTAGCATAAGCAGCACTAAACTTCTCTTCCCTGCAGCTCTCAGCTCCTTGTAAAATCTACTCAATACTGAACTGCATCTCAACTTCGCAACACAAGAAATATGGAAAAAGCCAAATTTATTGGGGGGGGGGGTCAAAAGCCCAAAAACCAGGGACACATTAAACATTCCTTGTATAATCTTGGAAAGTTGCTAGAATAAAATGCTGTGTTACCACCATAAATTTTACTGCCAAGGTCCCTGTGCAAAAGAGTCAGAGCAACATACCACTATGCCAAATCAGCTGCTTTGTGAAAGAAAAATGCTGTGTTACCACCATACATTTTACTACCAATGTCCCCGTGCAAAACAGTCAGAGCAACATACCACTATGCCACATCACCTGCTTTGTGAAAGAAAAATGCTGTGTTACCACCATATATTTTACTGCCAAGGTCCCTGTGCAAAACAGTCAGAGCAACATACCACTACGCCAAATCAGCTGCTTTGTGAAAGAGCGGAAGACTGAAACTTAAATGGCTATCATTTAATGAATTCAGTTCTCACCATAGCTGTCAACCTCTTAGCACAAAACACCTGGACAAACCCAGTAATGAGGGAATACAGCCCTCAAACATATTCAGTGAATTCAGTTCTTGCCGTAGCTGTCAACCTTAGCACAACAAACCTGGACAAAGCCAATAATGGGGTAATACAGTCCCAAAAATAAGGACAAATTTCAAATATTCATTGTATAAACTTAGAAAATTGCTAGAATAAAAGGTTGTGTTACTATGTATTTTCTGAAGAATATGAAGTCTGAAATTCAAATGCCTGTCAATTTTACTTCTGACGGAACAAAAACAATTTTCAGCAGAGGCCCAGGGAGAAATACTGCAGACACATGTCTTTGTAAAATGGCAAGACACCAGAGCAAATCCACACAAACACAGGGATGAGATGCAGACTCCACACAGAAGGCACCGCAGCCAAGAATCAAACCAGAAAACCTATAGCTGTGAGGCAACAAAGCTACCACTGCACCATCAAATATGTAAGGAATTAAACATTCAGAAACCTGAAGTCTGAAATTCAAATGCCTGTCAATTTTATTTAACATTTGTTAATCAGGACAATCTGACTTGGAACAGAAAAACAATTTTCAGCAGAGGCTCAGGAAGAAATAATGCAGACATGTCTTTGTAACATGGGAGGACACAAAAGCAAACCCACACAAACACAGGGAGAATATGCAGACCCCACACAAAAGGCACACCAGCCAAGAATCAAACCTAAAAACCTGCAGCTGTGAGGCAACAATGCTACCACTCCACCATCAAATATCAAGCATTGCAACATTTAGAAACCACAGATATTATGAGGAACAGATCAGATCAAATATGAGGCAAAAATCTGCAATTATTTTACAAATGGTGGTGGGTAGGGAATTCAGGTCCTTAACACCTGTATACAAGGTACAGGGTTCAAGCCTGAGGTATTCCCTACCACACCACCATGAGTTTGTTCTTGCCACCTAACAACTGGAGCATTCACACACACACACACACACACACACACACACACACACACACACACACACACACACACACACACACTCTTACCTTCCATAGTGCGATATCCCTTCCACACACTCATAGTGCGATGTAGATCCCTTCCCCTGTCCGCGATCCATATAGCTGGGGCCATTACATACATCCCATAGCTGGCGCATTCGAGCACATCCCCGCGAGATCCCCGACGAGACTCCTTACCATTACATCCCCGCGAGATCTCCAGCCTGCCTGCTGACGTTGCAGTCCAGGTCCGACCTGTTCCCAGTGACAGTCTATGCAGTTAAAACTGCATAGACTTCTGGGAGATATGTTTTTACATGTTTCCCAGCCTGGATTGCTGCTGAGACAGTCTGCGCATGTTCCAGACTGTCTCAGCAGCAGTCCAGACTAGTGCGCATGCGCGAAAGTCCGCGATTTTTTTATCTTTTCTTTTTCTTTTATTTTCTTCTTTTTCTTTTATTTTTACAGCTGAGGGGGCTGCAGTCCAGCAGTCCAATGGCACGGGCCGCCCCTGATTATGGGCCTGATGAGGGATGAGGAAAGAGGCACAATGACCTCCCCTGATCTAGATGTGAATCCCTTCATGATTAGGTGGGCTATATAAAATGTTTTTCTAACCACTTTGGCCACGTGGTTGTCAAATGAGAGTCTGCTATCAACTTGGGTCCCCAGGTCCCTAATTACTTCTTCTGTACTTAGTGGATTACCACCTATGTGGTAATTTGTGGGCACTTTGTTTTATGAGCTTTACTTAAAGAACATAACCTCACCATTTTCTTCGTCAATGTGACTGTTCAGCTACAAAGGAAGTTTAACTTGGAAGCCCCTCCTTCTCTGGTCTGCTCTGCAATGTCAGAAAAAAGAAGTTATGTCTTACCATAACATTCCATCTGTGTTGTAGATCTTTGTTCATTCATTACAATTAGGACTTCGGTTCCATACTCAGAACCGATACGGCTGTTTCCAAGCTCGCTCCAGCCAAAAACTCTCAGCTAAGACCTACCCATAATGCCCCTCTCCTAGTTATGCCAGATCAAATTTGCCCACCCCCTATATAATAGAGGTAGTAATAGAAAAATAGCAGAAGGCTCTGTCTGAGCAAATACCCTAACCAGGAGTTCCTAAAGTCCACCAGGAATCCAGGCAGGGGGAAGGAGGGCAGAAAGTAATGAATGAACAAAGATCTACAACACAGCTGGAACGTTATGGTAAGATATAACTTCTTTATCTGATGTTGTAAATCTTTGTTTATTCATTACAATTAGGACCAAGTCCCCAGCTACTTGAGTCCTGGGTGGCCCTAAAGAAGGATATTCCTGAGCACCATAAAACCAAAAGAGGCTCATCCCCTGGAGGCCAAATCCAATTTATAATGAGATATAAAGGTATGAGGTCTTGCCCAAGTGGCTGCTGCTCAGATATCATCCACAGAGGCTCTGGAATGAAATGCTGCAGAAGTAGCCATAGATCTGGTAGAATGAGACTTTATTCTGGAAGGTAAGGATAGCTTATTCTGTTGGTAGATAAAGGTAATGACGTTTCTAAGCCAGGAGGAAAAAGTCACTTTGGAAACAGGTTTGCCTAATCTGGGTCCTGCAAAGGCCACGAACAATTGATCTGTTTTCCTGAAAGATTTAGTCCTGTCCAAATAACAATGAAGCTGCCGATGCACATCAAGGGAGTGCAAAATGTACTCCCCTCTACTAGAATGCTGAGGGAAGAAAACCAGCAGGTCAGTAGATTGGTTAATGGAAAATCCAGAAATGACCTTGGGCAAGAAAGAAGGGTCAGTATGAAGGGACACCCTATCCATGTGGAAGATCAAGTAAGGTCTTTTGACACTCAAGGCCTGCAGCTCAGATACTCTTCTCGCTGAGGTAATTGCTACTAGAAGTAAGGTTTTCCATGACAAAAACTTTAAGTCACATGAATCAAAGGGCTCAAGAGGAGGACCTGTGAGAGACTGAAGCACCAAAGTCAAGTCCCAGAGTACTGCGGCTCCAGGTATGACAAAAGCACGAGCTGGTAAAATCCACGGTCAATCTTCCTTTAATAAAATGTTGACAAAACACAAATAAGATAGGATAAAACAAAGTCCCTAGAAAACACACAATAAGCACTTTTGACAAATGTCTTCCTCAAATCGTATTTCAAACAATGGGAGTAGCTCAGGTTTTAAAACAAAAGATTTGACTTAGCTAACCAATCCAGATACTGAATCGAAAACATTCAGCCAATTCCTGATGGAATTCTCTCACCTTATTTGCACACAAACACTCCATCATTTCCGTTTCCCACCTTTCAGGCATAAATCTTGGTATGCAAATTAGGAATAGCATTTACCCAATAAAAACTACTAGAAAATAAATGCATAAATGATTGGTGAAAATAAAAAGTTTGCATTCAAACCAAATCACAGTCTGATAGTGCTGCCTGATTCACTGTCGCCTAGAAATATATCAACAACCTTTAGAAACAGGGTGTACACAAAAATAGTTAAAAGCCGTATAATTTATAGCAGATCGACAAGAACAAAATCAAGAATGTAACCAAGCACTCCAGTGCACATAAACCAAGCTTGTTGCCAAGGGCTTATAATCCAAATTCCATTAATCCAAAAAAGAGCAAAAAGTTGAAGCTTAATAGAGATGGAAATTGCATACGCTAAATCTTAGTAGTAGATGATACGGATGTTCTTACTATAAGAAGCTAGGTAGCTTCTTTTCTCAGTACAACATCACCCACCAATAAACCGGCGATCTGCAGAACAAAAAAATATATCCAAAAGGATGGTGTTCGAATTACTCATGAGACGGTGAACCGTCAGGAAAAAATGTACACAAACTATAAAGGCCTCCAACAGTAATAAGAATATCATTGCAATAAATACTGATAAAAATCAATCAGTCAAGAAATTAAGTACACATTCACCTTATTCATAAGACTATTATCACAAAATTTTATGAAACTAACTGTGCAGCTTTCACGGCTTGTAGCTCTCCCATTGATTCTCAGTAGAAAAGGCTTGAGATATCTGTGACTCCAAGAACACAAATATCTTGCGCTCACTAATATCATACGCTCCCTTACGTTTTTTATATATCATGCCCCAGTTCAGCATATAAGCTTGAAAAATACATTTTTAAATTGCTTCACTTAATCAACAAAAGGGCATAAACTAAATATTTCGACATATCAGGAAAACTAAAAATTCTGGAATCAGGAGAGTGAAAGTGCATCCATCTCACTTGGTGCCAGTCGGCTGATTTCCAGAGCCAACAAATGATGTTTTGGCTTAGGTTGTTCAACTAGCAAGTTCTTTAATGGATATCAGACAATTATTTTTGCTGGAAGGTTTTTGGTTATATTTGTTATGAAGGCTCAAGATACCAACATCCGGCTTTGAATTTTCCTTCCTTCTTGGTTGATTCCAGAATTTTTAGTTTTGACTGATTGATTATTATCGCCGGTTTATTGGTGAGTGATGTTGTATTGAAAAAAGAAGCTGCCTAGCTTCTTATAGTAAGAACGTCCGTATCATCTACTACTAAGATATATATGTCTCCAGATAGTTTAACATCTCATGAGTAATTCGAAGACCACCCTTTTAGACATGTTTTTATTTTGCAGATCGCCGGTTTATTGGTGTGTGATGTTGTGAAAAAAGAAGCTATTTAGCTTCTTATAGTAAGAATGCGTATATCATGGGTAACAGAGTCATTTTTATATTAGTTGGTTTGTCTGATTTTATTATTAAGATTCAGCGAGTACAACTTTCATCTCCATTAAGCTCTAATCTTTGGGCTTTTTTGGATCAATGGAGTTTGGATTATTAGTTCTCGGCAACAAGCTTGTTTATGTGCACTGGAGTGCTTGGTTACATTCTTGATTTTGTTCTTGTCGATCTGCTATGAATTATACGGCTTTTAACTATTTTTGTGTACACCCTGTTTCTAAAGGTTGTTGATATATTGCTAGGCGACAGTGAATCAGGCAGCACTATTGGACTGTGATTTGGTTTGAATGCGAGCCTTTTATTTTCACCAATCATTTATGCATTTATTTTCTAGTAGTTTTTATTGGGTGAATGCTATCAGGATTCAGTATCTGGATTGGTCAGCTAAGTCAAATCTTTTGTTTTAAAACCTGAGCTAGTCCCATTGTTTGAAATACGATCTGAGGAAGACATTTGTCGAAAGCGCATATCGTGTGTTTTCTAGGGACTTTTTATCCTATCTTATTTGTGTTTTGTCAACATTTTATTTTAACAAGGCCAATAGGGGGCAATAAGGATCGCTTTGCTTCTCAACCTCTGAGCTTTCTGGAGAAATTTTGGAATGATTGGAAATGGGGGAAAGGCATACAGAAGACCCGGGAGCCAACTGTGTGTTAGAGCATCTCTCGGGGATTCCTCCTGAGGGGGGGGAAGTAGCTTCTGCATTTGCTGTTTAGGGAGGAAGCAAACAGATTGTAGCAAGGCTTGCTCCAGCGTCGGAAGATCTGATCCGCTGTTACAGGGTTGAGGGACCACTCGTGAGGCATCAGGATGTTCCTGCTCAGATTGTCTGCAATAAGGTTGTAACTCCCGAGAATGTGCATTGCTATAAGAAAGTGGTTTGAAGCTATTGCCCAGTGCCAAATCTTCATGGCTTCCAGACACAGGGGGTAAGACCTGGTTCCACCTTGCTTGTTGATATGCCAGATGACTGGCATGTTGTCAGACTGAAATGAAATGGTCCCAGAAGGTAGGGATGCATGGAACGCTTGCAACATTAAGAGAACTGCCCTCAGTTCCAGGACATTTATGTGCAAATTTGTCTCCATGGGGGGCCAGGTGCCTTGGACCATCATTCCCTGGAAACACCCCCCCCCCCCACACCCGGGAAGTGTCCCTGGTCACCATGACCATGGGCTGGGGAAGACAAAACGGTTGACACCAAAGATTCATTTGTGGCTTCATCCACCATAGCATTTCTTCCTTGCAACGGTTTATAAGACATATCATGTGGTCGAGTGGGTGAGTTACAAATGACCATTGTGCCAAAAGGAGCCACTACAGGATTCTCATGTGCAGCCTCGCCAGTGATACTAATGTAATGGCAGCCGCCAAGGAGCCTAAGAGTTGCAGTACAAGGCATGCTGGTACATAGGTCTGAGGAAGAAGGTCTTGGATTTGGTGTTTTATTTTCGAAAGCCTATAAAGGGGGGGGAGAAGCTTGACAGGATGTTGTGTTGAAGACTGCTCCAATAAATTCCAGTGTCTTTGTTGGGGACATTTGAGATTTTTCCTTGTTGATTGTAATCCCCAAGCAGAGAGTGAGACCTTGAGTGTAAGAGAGGCTGCGGACTAGGAGATCCCTGGTCGGAGTGGTAAGGAGTCAATCGTCTAGATATGGAAACAAATATTAATAATTTAGCCCTGGCAGAATTAAAGTGGATTTTAAAATTTAATGCCCATAGTCACCCAGGACTGAACACTTCAGTTTCCATCAAACCCATTTTAAATAATAGAAAACGTTAAAATCTATGATCAAAAAATTTTTTTAGATGTATGTTCCTTATTCTCAAAATATCTTTAAATTATGCTATAAGGTACATAATTTAATATTCTTGCCATAACATTAGTTCAATATTAGTTACTTTTTACTTATTATTTTTACCCATTTTTTATAATTTCACTCTTTATATTCTGTATTTTATGGGTAACTAGTACCTTTAGTTAAATTGGTTTTAACTTTCATATGTATATACTTTTATATGTATTTATATTTTTGGAATTATTTTATATCAAATCAATTCTATTTAAACAGATGCTACTCATTAGCCTTAAGGTAAAGGAAATATTTTGACATAAAAAAATCCTATAATTTCATTAAAACTGAGGTTCTTACAATTAACTTTCATTAATTGTTATTTATGCATTTATTTATTCATTTAATATTTAATATTTATTAATTAATTATTAGAATTTTCTTAAATAAATAAAGAATAAAAAATTTATTATATAAAAAATGTTATATCATAACCTTAAGAACTTATGGGTACATAAACTCTAGCAGTTTATATTAAATGGATTTGATTACTTATTTGTATTTGATTCATTTGATTTTTATTTTTATTATTTCCTATGGTATTTGGTTTTATTCAAGATTATATACCACATTAATAATATTTCATTATTCAAACCATAGGTATTGACATAGATATATAACTGTATACATATATTCATTGACATATTTATAGTTTATTTACGTATATACATTTGTACTCGTTGTTGTTTATATATTCTTATTCTTCCATATACAAGTACCATAATTGTCTTATGCTTTCTTAGCAGATTATTTATGGCTTCGATTCTGATTTATATTAATTAACTCTGCAATTCCAGTATTGCTGTATTTTTCTATCTCATTGTTATCGCGTCCTATTGGATGCGCTTACATTTCAAGATACTAGCACAATTCAGCTGATTTTGATCTAGGTTTCTATCTATGAGGATATGTGTTTTTTGTTTTCTGTTTGGCTTCTCATACACATCTTAAAAGCTATAAGCTACTTGGTCCTAAGTGGTTTTGTATCAGATTCATTTGTGTTTCAATAGCGTTTTTATGGTAAGACTTAGTCAGGTTTGCAAAACCGTCCAAATGATTTTATTTAGTTTTAAAAAACATAAATAGTGCTCATAACAACCATGCATTCATATCGGTTTTTTAGGTAGAAAAATATTTAGAAATGTTTTTGTACAAACTCTTTGCAAACGCTTCTAACCAGTTCCCGTCAAATGAACTAAGTTTTCGGTTGCGATGGTAACCGTAAAAAAGTCTATTCTGTGCTATACCTGTTAGTATTTAGATGCGCAGGGTTCTCACTGCTTTTTATTTGTTTAAGCATAGACTTACTGTTGAATTGCAATAAGTTCTTTAATTGTCGGATTGTTAAATATTCTTTAGCTCACAAATTGTATTAAGAGTTTTGTATAAGATATATTATAGATTCTATAAGCACTCACAATGAATGCAACGCCTCTGACAGTTTGTTAGCATTGCCGTTTTAAATAATTATTGAAGTACCTAATTATATAGGGCTTGGTTTTAAACATTGTATTATTTAAGCACCTTTATGCAGAGTTTTCATTTGTCTGATGAAGCGTGGCTGTGACCACGCGAAAGCGCTTACCTTTTCTAATTACATCTACAATAAAGAAGAGTTTTACATCTTTATTACGGCTGCCAACAATTTCTTTGAACAGTGACTTTTGGAACTGTATTTTGGAACAGTAACCGCATTTTATTTTACCAATTGACTACATCGTGGTGAGATCAGGTTTCTGCTTTTTACAGTAGATATGGAAACACCTGGAATCCTTGTAGTCGAAGATGAGCTACCACAACTGTCATACATTTGGTGAACAGTCAGAGGGCTGTCAAGAGACTGAATGGCAGTGCCCTGAACTGGTAGTGATTGGCTCCCAACCGGAAGAGGAGAAACCTCCGTGGGCAGTGATCCATCTTTATGTGGAAGTACACATGCTGGAGGTCTATAGAGTACATCCAGTTGTCCCTCCCTAAGAAGGGGAGAATGGACTGTACCGTGACCATCCAGAATTTTTGAGGTTTGATAAATTTGTTAAACAGGCTGAGATCCAGGATTAGTCTCCAGTCCCCCGTCTTTTTTGGCAATAAAGAGTACCTCGAGTAAAACCTGGATCCTGTCTGGTCTGGTGGGACCGGTTGGATGACTCTTTTTCTTAGCAACTTTTCTATTTCTAAGGCTGCTAATTCCCTCTGATTAGATGGTACATCGGGGAGTTGTTTGACGGGTCTGGGAGTTAAACTGAATGGTATTTGGTAGCCTCTGGATATCATTCTCTGCACCCAAACATCGGTAGTAATAAGTTGCCAGGCTGGTAGGTGCAGAGAAAAATGACTCCCAACTGCTTCCAGAGGAAAGCAATAAGGCTGCTGCTGTGGACCGCTGGCAGGGTCTGCTGGAGAAAGAATCTCTAGCGCCCTGGTTACGCGGACCCCCTCTACCCCGAAAGGGGCATCTTCCAGAAGAGTTACCCCCTTTGCCTTGGGGGATTGCTCACCATGAGTGTCACGAAAAGATCCTTGGGATTTCTTGAACCACATTTTTCCTCCCTTCTGGTTCCTGGAGGAGGACCTCTGGGGGTTGGCAAAGCATATGCCCACAGCAGACAAGGTCTTTCCATCTTTCTCTCTTCGTACAAGTGTGTCTCATACTTTGGGCCCAAAAAGTGCAGATTCATCGATAGGTGCAGTGATGAAGGAAGATTTAAAGGGGTCTGTGAAGTCACACAACCACATCCAAGCATTATGTCTCATGACAATGCCTGATGTGGCAGCTCGAGCTGCCTCCAGGGTGGTGTGAGATATCAAATGCATCGAGGAGTTTGAGATGGATTCAAGGGTAGCTAGCTGCGAGGCGACAGTGTCACACACCTCATCAGGCAGTACCCCACCAAAGAGGAAGACATTTCAGAAATTCGGTCTCTTTGGAGGCAAGTGAAGTGTGCCAGATAGTTCAGCGACCGAATGGCGAAGGTCACTGAAGCATACGTCCACTTCCCTAGTCTGTCCATGGTCCAACACTCCCTCTTCGGAGGATGGACAGTGGAACTATCTTCTGTCAGTTCCCTCTCGGTGCCTGCCACCATGACCATGGAATCAAATGTCAACTGCTTGGACCAGTGGGGCTGGTCTTCAGGTGTAGATAAAATTTTGTCTGGCCTCTGGGGGACAGGTTCTATGTTGTCCAGGGCCTTCCACGCATGCTGCACAATGAGCTTAACAAGGTCATCTGCCAGGGGTCACCCAGGAAGTAGATGGCTGGGCACGGAAGGCTTGCAAGAACACCGATTCCTCAGAAGAAGGGTTTGAGGACTTCAAATCTCCCCGCTGCTTGAGGATTTTGAGAATGTCTCCGAATGAGACGTCATCTGGGGGAGACTCATCACAATCGATGTCTTCAGTGATAGATTCCTCCGGGGAATCAAGGTGCTTCCTCTTGCACCGTTTCTTCCGGCGTGGCTTTCCAGTGGGATCTTCTGAGGAGGACTCCGGAGAAGGGGTTCCCTTCAAAAGGGTGTCTTGTGGCTCCCATGCCCGGGATCCCAAATGCTGGGGGTGGGTCTGATGCTGATGTCATTGGTGCTGATTGTGAGCCTGTGGAGGCAAAGAACTTCTCCATCACCTGGAAAGCAGGCCCACCCGAGAAGGGATGGGAGTCCGGAACTGAGAAGGACAACCTCAGAACCAGGGTCACACTCCACCCTGAGAAGCCTCCAGGTGAGGAGCTCCATGAGGACTGGAAGCTGTCAGAGCCATGGGCATAGACAGTGCCAGTGAGAAAATAGGTGCCAGGCTAGGTACCAAGGTACAGACGGTCCAAGTAGTGCTCCGAGAGAGCATCGGGTCCACCGAAGCTGATGCAGCAAGGGTGGTCGGTGCCAACAGGGGAAAAACTGCTGACGGAGCCGAGACAGTATGCACCGGAGTGGACATCGGTACCGAGATCTCCGGGACCTGGGTAGAGATCAGAGGAGGATAAAAAGGGGAAGATGTAGTAAAAGATGCCAAGCCAAGAGGGATGGAAGGTCTAACTGGAATGGGCAATCCCCTAGCTGTCAGAAGCTGGTCCACAACCAGCACTAGGTCTAATTCAGAAAAACTTCTGGTGGATCTAAAGGAGGCTGCTGAAGGAGAATCAGGTCTTTCTAGAAAGGGGCTAAACCTCTGCCCCAAAAAAGGGTCATAAGTTGGAGAGTATCTTGTCCTTGGCAGATATTCGACTTTAGGAGCTGATGGAGCCAAAGAAACTATTGGCACCGTGGCCGGAGATGGTACCAAAGCAGGTACAGTCATAGGAGCCAATGTTGGATCCAAGGATGGCACCAAAGTCAGTGATGTCAATGTTGGAACTGAAATAGGGGTGAATATCATAGATGGCACTGAGGGAGAAGATACAGAGCCTGGTGCCGAAGAGGTCTGTGCCGAGGGTGCCAGAGAGGCATGGAGCCGACACGGTTCTGTAACTGACAGAGATGCAGGAACTGAGTGACTCCGTTTTTCTTTATGTTTTTTTTGGTCTTTGGAGGGGGTGAGACCTCCGATCCAGATAGAGCCTCTGAAAAAAGTGACTTAATTAAACATTTTAGAATAAGCTTAGTTTGTGCTAGTGTACAATTACTAAAACTAGCGCAAATGTTACAGTCAGCTTTAATATGGTCCACGCACAAACAGTAGACACAATGAGCATGTCCGTCCAAGTTGGGCATCTTACTTCCACACTTGTCACACTGTTTAAACCCCAACTTAGCTTTGTCTGACATAGTAAGGCAACCAGGCTATCCTATAGAAAAGGCAAAAGAAGGGAGAGAAAAAAGTGAGAGAATACCAACGATGGTATTTAAAAAATATCACAAGTGGTAAGGAAGGGTCTACCAAAGGCAGGAGAGAGGAGAGTACCAACAATGGTAGAAATTGAATTACCAAGGTAAAGGGTAGGGAATAGAAGTAGGTTATAGGCGACAGTGAGGAAAGGCTAAATTGACTAAAAAATAAGAATTTTTGAGGAGAAACTATATTAAAAATCACAATTTTCCACTTAGCTTTGAGAGAAATGGCTAGCACGTCTGACGAGGAACACGGCAAATGAGATCTGGAGTAACTAGGAGAGGGACATTATGGGTAGGTCTTAGCTGAGAGTTTTTGGCTGGTGCGAGCTTGGAAATGGCCGTATCAGTTCCGAGGATGGAACCGAAGTCCTAATTGTAATGAATAAACAAAGATTTACAACATCGGATGTAATTTTATAACTTGTTTGTTTTTTAACCTGAGTCTAAACTGGCTTTTATTGCTTAAATAAGTGAGGGATTCTCAAGCTTAGTCTAAGAAAAAAAAAAAAAAAAAAATATATATATATATATATATATATATATATATATATATATATATATATATACATATACACATATATGGTATAGTCTTTAGGCTTTTCCCAGTTAGGGGTCACCACAGCGGAACTCCGGTCCGCTAATGATTGGCAGTAGATTTTTACGTACTGGCTTGCCAGGCCTAAAGCACAACTTTCAATGAAGGAACACCTATTCACACATGTCGCCACACAGAAGACACTCTAACTGGGAATCGAACGGGCAACGTCTAACTGTGAGGCAACAACGCTACCGCAGCACCACCACCGCAGTCTATATATATATATATATATATATATATATTAAAAGAAAACTGCCAAAACAGTATATGAATATTAATGAGACAATTTCCATATTACATATGAAAATTACTTAAAGCAAGTTTATCATAACTTTAATACTGTATTTTTAAAGAACAGATATAAACTACTATGAAACAGTAAATTTCTGTTAAAATGCCCAAGTTCATACTGTGCAAGCTAATAAGTGGCATATACTAGTAGATTAAAATTTATATGTAAATAAAAAGATAACAAACTTAACTAGAAAAATGATAAAAAATAATAAATTGTTTTACCTGTTTTCTGGTTAAGTTTATTATTTTTATGTGCATTTTACAGTTTTTCCAGTTCAAAATTCCTTTTGTAAAATTTATATGGATAAATAAAACACCAAGGACGGACCTTACCAAATTGTATGGGACATATAGAGTTGTTCTCGGAGAATAAAGGACACAGTGTGAAGGTTGTATTATAATTAAGATAACCAGTTAAATGAATAATGACGAGAATTCAGAAAAGTTATTGAGAGGTGTCCACAATGTATACACCTTCACGTAACCTTTAGGCATTCATTGACAGTTCTGCCATGGTGGTTTGGCATAAAGACATACAGCAACGCAGTGGACTGTCTCTGTGACTGATCTAGATGCTAATGAAATATTAGTGTTTCTGCAGTAAGGCATTAATGCAGCCAAGTGATTCAGAAAATCACTCAGCTATGTAAAGTAGCAAAGTCACTACTGGCCATTCAGTCAAAAGGCCATGGTCATCCATTGTGTTAGAGGTAACTGTAGGGCTGTTTAGTGGTCAGGTAGTGTTAGGGTGTGTGTGATTGTGTGTATATGTGGGCCACATGCATGACTGTGCATATGAGTGTGTGTCTGACTGGAAGGTTTCAGTAGGGGGTTAGTGAGGTGGTGTGTTAGGCGTGTGCGTGCACATGTTTGTGTGCTTGTCTGCGTTTGTGCGTGTGTGTGTGTTTGTAGTGGATGTGTGAATATGTGTCTGAGTAAGGATGAGGTGGCTGTCATACTTCCACAAACCTTAGAGAGTAACGAGCGAAGCTTACAACATTGGGTCAGAGGGCCACTAGCCACCAGAGATTCATCTAAAGATGTTGATCAGAGGAAGCACTAACCACCAGTGTAGATATGGGATGGTAGAGACACTAGCAACCAGAGAAAAACTCTAAAGATATGGAATGAGGGACATTATCCATCAGGTATAACCTTTATCATTGTGCCTTAACAACACTTATATGTAATTGGGATGCAGGGACCCACTAGACACCAGGGAGAACCATAAAGACACGGGTCAATGGGAGACTAGACACAGGGATATGCTGTAAAGGATGCCTTAAAATCACATATTTAAAAAAAGTGGTGGGGAGCCAGTACGCACCATGGATGCTGTGTAGTAGTGTGCCTTAAAGGTGCTAAAAGGGATTCCAGTCTATACTGGGAGCCAGTACACACCAGGAATACTGTAAGCAGCGTGCTTTGAATGCACTAAAAGGGATTCCAGTCTGTATAGAGAGTGAGTACATACCAGGGATACTGTAAGCAGTGTACCTTAAAGGCACTAAAAAGGATTCCAGTCTGTACTGGAAGCCACTACACACCAGGCCAGGCATACTGTAAGTAGTGTGCCTAAAGGCACAAAAAGAGATAGCAGACTGTACAGGGAGCCAGTACACACCAGGGATACTGTAAGAAGTGTTCCTTAAAGGCACTAAAAAGGATTCCAGTCTGTATGGGGAGCCACTACACACCAGGCCAGGCATACTATAAGTAGTGTGCCTAAAGGCACAAAAAGAGATACCAGTACACACCAGGGCTACGGTAAGTAGTGTGCCTTAAAGATACTAAAAGGGATTCCAGTCTGTACTGGCAGCCAGTACACACCAGGAAGACTGTAAGCAGTGTGCCTTAAAGGCACTAAAAGAGATTCCAGTCTGTACTGGGAGCCAGTACACACCATGGATACTATAAGCAGTTTGCCTAAAGGCACTAAAAGGGATACCAGACTGTACAGGGAGCCAGTACACACCAGATACTGTAAGTAGTGTGCCTTAAAGGCACAAAAAGGGATTCCAGTCTGTATGGGGAATGAGTACACACCAGGGATACTGTAAGTAGTGTGCCTTAAAGGCACAAAAAGGGATTCCAGTCTGTATGGAGAGTGAGTACACAACAGGGATACTGTAAGTAGTGTGCCTTAAAGGCACTAAAAGGGATTCCAATCTGTACAGGCAGCCAGAACACTAAGGATACTTTAAGTAGAGGATAGTTTAAGTAATGTGCCTTAAAGGCACTAAAAGGGATTCAGTGTCTGTAAGGGGAGCCACTACACACGAGGGATATCATAAGTTCTAAGGAGGATCTTGGGCATTATTCAATGGCTGCAACAGTTTGTGATTTATGAAGGAGAGGAAAGGGAACTTTAAGCATACCTCTCAACCTCGAAGTGCAAGAAATCAAGACAGAGTCAAAATTAATGGTGGGAGAAAATCAGAGAAAGCATTTAATTGTTACTCCTACAAACTTAGAAAATTGCTAGTTTAACAGCTGTTGCTCTAGCATGTATTTATTGAAGAATATGAAATGTGAATCTCTAGTGTCTGGCATTAATGACTGACTATAATCATCCATAAATTACCATGCAAGGAAAAAGGAGACCAGGGACATTTTGACAGCACAGAGACAGATGTGATGTATATGGTATGTGTGTTATAGTTTTACTATGTGTTTTTGTATCTAGGAGAGAAAATGGGGGGGGGGTGCTTGCTAACAGGATGCACTGCCTGCCATTGTTAACTACTGCAGGAAATCTGTTCTGCACTTGCAGTAGTTAACAAAGATTCATAGCCACATAAATTAGTCAATAATGAGGTCTTTCCATATGTTGACTAATGTGACTCTGAACCACAAAATACTACATTGTGTAAAGAGGGCCTTTATACAACAGCCGTTAGCACTTGTGGTGGGGTTCTTGCTGAATCCCCACTAATATGTATTTTCAAGACTTGTGTATTATAGCCTCACAAAAATGGATAATAACATTGCATTAAAGACCAAAGAAGGGTATTTGCAGTTTTAATACAAGCTCTTAATTCAGAGGGTGATGAATTTAATGATTATAGACTAGGGGTGATTTTGTCCTTAGCTTGATGTTCTGTGAGAGATCTATGTGCTTCCTCTATGTCATAGGACAAGCACTGCTGAAAGTTTAACACTTTTGTAATCTAGATGGTGAAGACATTAACCATAATTTATCCTTCCATTTTCTCAAGTACACCATATATTCTTAAATTATGTCTTCTCTCCTGGTTTTCTAAATCATCTACTTTATTCAGCGGTCAGTTATTTTTTGCCAGTGTCATTTCCTTGCTCACTCCATCTTCCCTTGATGTCATTTACAATTATTTCCATACTGTCTATATATAGTTTTGGGGTCATAGTTTTTAGAAGTTCAGACTGTTTTTTTTCTATTGTCTTATATACAGTTTACTTTTTATCCATATGGTTCATTTTTAAGGATAATTCCTTTATGGATGGCAATATCTTCTGAATATCCTTCTTTGCAGAAATGGTCTCTTTCTGGTAGTTTTGGAAACCAACATCCTTTAAGTGACCCTGTCTTTTTACAGGTTTTTTCTAAATATTATTTTTGATTAATATAATTTGATTCTGAGAAAAATACACATTACCTTCATTTCTTGCACTGACTGGATCAAGTTGATAGTGCATGCCTATAAAACAAAGTCTATGAGTACACAGCATCTAAAATCTGATTCATCCAAGCCACTATTTTTGGCCATGACATGCAAAGATGTTTCTAACAAACAGAAGGGCATATTAACTTGTGGTTTCTGTCAGCAGTACAATTCTTGAGAACAATGCTTGCATTGCATTTGCAGACTATGACAAATCCATATGTACCAAAATACATTATAATTGTCTAAAAAAATATTGCATCTGGCAAGCTGCATTCCTCATGAGTAATTTTACGTCAGGCAAATGCTGTGAAAATTGAGTTAAGAGAATTTACAAACATTATTATAGCAAAATAAAAAAAAATAGTGGGCATTGCCTTATATAGACAAAGTTTTCAGTGTCAAAATATTAAAAAGTTCAGCTTCTTTGTTTTGTATAGTATATACTATTACCCAAAGGGTGGAGTTTTTAAGACCTTAGCAGAAATAAAAGGAATTTTTGTGGCAGATCAATCTGAGCACAAGAATCATTTCAGATTAGCATACGAGTATTTCAATTAAATGCATTTTAAAATTGAATTGATAAAAAAAGGAAAATATTTTAAAATGGCAACATTGCAATAGTATTTTTATACACATTCCATTGTTTTACAAATTGAATGAATGAGTGGAAATGGTGACAATTAAAATGTTTTATATGGTGTATACATTTTATAATGTGTTACTGATTCATACATTCATAGATTCTAGATATTCCAAGGCCACAGACTCGGGACCATTCTCACCTTAACAGTACTCTGCCTTAGGCAGCACCTCCTTCCTCTAGGAGTGCCTTACTGGTCAGTCTTGGAATAAATTTGTGGATACTCATTCAGTCGTCCAGTTTATGTTCAAAGAAAAGATAGTGATTCACACTGGTTAACATGCAGGAGAGGTTTACTCCAGAGGTTTGTGTGGTGCTGAGTTATAAACCTATCCCTCCATTGTGTTTTATTTATCTGTTGGTGAAGATTAATGTCCCTGGTTCTGGTACTTGTAGAGATATTAGACTTGCAGAGAAACAAGAGGTCCAGGACAACTAGGTCTCTAATCGCATGGTAAGTGAGATGGAAATATACAGTTAAAAGTAGATAAAACACTGAATAAACAAATAGAGCTTCCAGCATGTATTGGTAGCTCAGAGACTTTAGGCCTGTGATATTTTTTGGTTAAGAATCTTTGGGAGTCTTTCTTATTGGTTGGAATGTCTAGTGAGATGCATCCTGAAAGTGGTGTTATACTCGATAATTGGCCTGATCAGTGCTGGATGTAAGTAAACGATTGCCTGTTTAGACATTGATGATGTTCATTTGGCAATTAGCTGGGCTAAATAAAAAAATTTCTTGACAACCATTGTTATGTGATGGTCAAAAGAGATGGAGCTATCAACCCAAGTACCTAGGGCCCTAACCACATTTTTGTTTTGTAGAGGTGTGGTACCTAGACAGTATGATGTGAAGAAGGGTTATCTCCCAAAAGTGAGGATACTATGCTTTTTATCATTTAGTTTGAGCATATTTTAGTACACTGAGAGTTTATTAGGGCAGATTCTTTCTGGAGGTTTGAGTGTCATGGGGTGGAGAATAAACAATCATCTGCACATTTTCCTAACCAGAGGTCTTAGCTTTATGCTTACAGATCTGAAAAGTAAATACCAAAAAGGAGAGATCCCAGCAGTGGACCCTTAAGGACACTGATGGTCACTTGTACTTTCAAATGAAGCACCTGCAACTTGCAATGTGTGAGTTCTGTCTTTCAGACAGTTTGTTACCAATCTTATCACATATGAGTTGATTTTTAATGAATTTAGCTTTTGTACAATGACAGCATGAGGAAATATATCAAAGACCTTTGCCAGGATATGATATGCTGCATGTATTGCATGGCCAACATCTACAATCTCTGCTGCCCTTTCAGAAAAATTTACCAGATTAAATACAGGGTCTAGTCTTCAGAGTACCAAATTGTTGGGGGTAGTTTAACAAGTCTTGATATCACAGTTTTTGTGGTTAGTCATAATGCATTCCATGGCTTTGCAGGTGAGGCTTATAAGACTGACTGGTCTGAATTCTTCAGGTTGGTTGTAAAGCTGTCCTTTTAGAGGGGCATCACCAGTGTTGTGCAAAACTCTTCAGGGACTAAACCAGTAGTTAAACTTAAGCAGTTTGAGGAGTATGTCTACAAGGGCATGTTTAACCACAGTTAATTGAGCAACCAGGTATATTATCAGGTCCCATGAGGATGTATTTTTGGTCTTGGTTAGCTTTTTCATTAAATGATCTTTAGAGATGGGGAATAAGGGAGTCATATATTTCAGGGCTTTGAATAGAAGTCTCAGGGTAAAGTTGACATTAAAATTTGTTCACAAATATATACACACTGTTATTTGGGTTAGAATAGGAACCCCCATTATGAACACATTCTGAACAAAGTAGTGTTATTTTTTTAATTTTTTAACATCGCTGAAGAAGGATTTATAATTATCTTTGGCTTCAACAGCCTGACTAGGTTCATGGGCTCTTTTAGTGAATTTATTTTACTCTGAGAAAAGGTAGAAAGGGCAGGTCTGATAAAATTTATTAAGAAACGTTTACTGAATATACAAGAAGATACTTCCTTTCTGATTGTGGAACATGCACATTTTTGCCTTGGCCACTTGGTTATTTGATCGTACTTTGCTAAATATTATTACTTGGACTATGACTCAGAGTGTCTTCCAAACCTGTACTACAGTGTGCTAAGAAGTAACCACAGTGTCTTCCAAACCTGTACTACAGACTGCTAAGAGGTTACCAGAGTTTCTTCCAAACCTGTACTACAGACTGCTAATAGGTGACCAGAGTGTCTTCCAAACCTGTACTACAGACTGCTAAGACATAATCTGTGTCTGGCACACAAGGCATCCTCTGAACCAATATTGATGGCTTTAATGTACATCAGCAAGTCTAATGACATCAGAAGTACTCAGTCTAGGGATCTAAATTTCTTCTCCAAAATCTAATGCTTAAACTATATGTGATAATTCATTAAGGTGCCTTTTTTAGCAGCTGCTTGGGGAGAAAAGCTCTAAGGTATCATATTTAATGTAATCAATATTTACAATAACACATTTTATAATGGAGCTTTAATGAATACATAGCAAAATAGTTAGTATAATAAAATTTGTATTGATTTTAAAAACATTAATTTTCCAAGATAGGTCATTTTAGAAATACAATAGAGTGAGGTATTAGAGGAGATAAGCAAGTCTGAGTGCTAACAGAGAAGTAGTGATGGAATAGTAATTTGGTTGGGCTAACTAGAAATAGGTATAGTAGTTTAAGTACTACAGTAGTTTAAGTACTACAATAATGTGAGGTATTAGAAGGGGAAAAGCAGGTTAAGTGATTTAGTGCAGGTACAAAAAAGTGATAAAGGGCGTTTGAGAGCTAAGTACCAGATAAGGAGCAGGGACAAAGCCAGGAGGCAGAAAATAAATCTTTTAATAATGTTTTGAAAAGATAAAGGTGTGATATAGACCTAATTGGTATACAAACTAATTCCAAGATCTAGCTAAACTATTGGAATAGAGAATGACCCCTTCAGCCTCTTGCAGTTATTTATTATTGACTGAAGGGGATGGTTTGGAAGATTGTATTACAGTAGGAGTCTAATTGCTGGGCAGGTGGATGGGGTATGGAGGATTTTATAGGTTAAGGTGATCTGAGTATAAGATAGGTGATGAGCAACCTTGAGCCAGATAAGTGTTTTTAGTGTTAAACAGTTTTGGGTCTGGTGAGGTTTGTTGCAAGCAAATCAGGCAACTTTATTATAGCACTGTTCAGGTTTAGAACTAAGTGATTCTTGTAGGTTGTCACTAGACAGGCTCCATATAGGAGAGAGAATAAGAGGTAAGTAGTAGCTAGAGTTACCTTGGCAAGTCTGTAAGGAATATCTTCACTCTATGTAGGGTGCCTAGTTTTTGATGGCTTTTCTTGATGCTGTTGTAGCTATATAAATCAAATTTAAGATTATCATTGATTGTTATGCCAAATAGTTTTCTATGTAGGGTAACTTAAGTCATGGTATTATTTACTAAAGACATTTGAAAGGTTTTTTTTTCTTGAAAATGGGAATTTGGAAAAAAAGAGAAGTAATTTAGTTTTTTATGGAATTTAATAGCAGGTGATTATCCTGTCGCCAACTTTCAACAGAATTAAAGGCTTCTTGAGTAATTCTCTGAAGATGTATTAGGATGCCGGAAATACATATTAACATAGAATTATCAGAGTATTGTATGAGGGTAACTTGCTGAGAGGATTTATGTAAATTGTTAGTGAATACATTAAAGAGTAGAAGGCCGAGAATGGAGCCCAGTGGCATACCAGTATTGAGAGGGAGGAAGGAAGGAAAGAAGGAAGAGAGAGAGAAAAGGGGGGAGAGCCTTTTACTACACTGGTATCTATTGGTTAAGTAGTTGTTCAACCATAGTAGTGTGGGTTGTGATAGCCCAAGGGAAGACAGTTTGTAGAGGATTTTTTTGGTAAGAGACTAGATCAAAAGCTTTAGAGAGGTTCGTCTCTGACTTTGTTAATAATATCTATGAAAGTTAGTAAGTCTGTGGTAGTGCTATTGTTGGGTCTAAAACCATGATGTGTTTGGGTCAGGACTATGTTGAAGATGTTGCTTGTGAATGCACTTCTCCAGTATTTTTGACAAAGGAGATAATATGGCAACAGGTCTGAAACTAGTTATATCAGGTGAGATTCTTCCTTTGAAGGGAGATAATGAAGAATTTTTTCCATAGAGAAAGAACATATGATTCCATGATCTGTTAATTAGGAGAGACACAGAATAGGCAATGAAATTGGCAGCCATCTTGAAGTATTCTTCTGGGAGATTATCTAATGAAGGAGAACAGGGTTTGAGTTGATGTAGGAAATTGGGATGGATTTTAGGGTGAGGGAGGGTGTTTGCTGTCTTAGGAGATGGCATGATGGGATTGTTGGAAGGAAAATCTTTAGTAAGGGCTTTAATGCTTTCTATAAAATGTGTGTTAAATTGAGCAGCTATTTTGGAAGGAGTATTATTTGGGGGAGGATTAGGTGTAGTAGATGTTCCAGGGTGGAGTACACTTTTAATAGAAGATCACATTTTTTAGGGTTGGAAGACTGATTTAGTAAGGGGTTACTGAAGTAGATTTTCTAGTCTATGATAATTGTCTTTTAGTACAGTTATGTAGTTCTTTATAGTGTTGTAGTTTTGGGGGAGATTTGTATTTTAACTATTCTTTCCAAGCCCAATCTCTTTCATACATTAGGTGTCTGCTTTGAGTGGATAAAAAAGTTTATTCTCTATTCTTTATGCTCTAGTTGGAGTCAGACTATTGATGATTTCCAGGAAAAGTCAGTTAAGTTTGTGTACAGCTTCATCAAGTGGAATATTTTACAGATAGACCAGTTAAAGGAGTTTAGAATTCTGTTAAATGTGTTGGGGTTAAAATTCGTAAGGTTACAGAGAGTTCAAAGCAAGTGTTGTTTGACATGATGAGTACCAAGTCTGTTTGCATACACAGGGAGGTGATCATTGAGGGACAAGTGTGTAATAAGTATGCAAGTGACATCCAACATTATATTCTAAGTATAACAAGCATTTAAACACAAAATAACAGTGTACAGGTACAATATAAAGTTATGGCACAAGCAGTGCGGACAATGAGCACCATAACAGTCCCAATGCCATGCTCTTCCATTACACTGTTGGTGTGCTCAGCAATAATATTAATGTAAAAGTAATGTAAAGTAATATATATATATATATATATATATATATATATAAAATCTAAGTTTTTATATATATATATATATATATATATATATATATATGGATATATATGGGTCTACTTTACATGATCGACAACTCAAATGTTCGACATTCATATGGTCGAGACCATATTTAGGTTTGATTAAATGGTGTTTCTGAAGGGTATGAAATCTGAAACTCAAATGTCTGCCATTATTTTCTAACTTCAGTCTTTAATGATTTGCCACTAATTTGCCAGAAAAATGCAATTTTTATGAAAAACGGACCAAAAATGTGATGCATAAATATAAAATTGCCAGACAATACAGCTGGGAACCTGTCAAAGAAGGGACATCATTTTAATATGAGCACCGTTAACTTGAGCAGCTGACAAAATTAGAGAATCTACATGCATTTCTGAAATATAACTCTGATTTTTACAGTTATTTATAATTGTAAACCCTCCACCTCCACATTTTTTTCCAAAATTGCTATTTTGCGGAGGGATTATTAGGGGGAGTGCAACATTTTGAGCCAAAATTGGGGACAGTTGAGAGGTTTGGATATTTCTAATTCTATAAAGCGATTTATTTGCATATACCTCTCAGCCTCTTAATGCAGGAAATCTGGACAAGGCCAACTATATTGGGGGAACGTACAAACAGTACTAAAAATTGATCTTGCATAAACTTAAGACAGTTGATAGAATAACAGGTCTTGCTTTAGCATGCATTTTTCTGAAGATTATGACGTCTGAAACTTAACATCAGTCATTATTTAGTGACTTTATTCCTAAATGATTTGCCAGAAAAGTTTTATTTTGCATTTTACAGCACGAACACCAGTAAATATCTGCTAAACAAAGCAATGCAGTCTCACAATGAAACTAGACTTAGCATTAAAACTTCTCTGCCCATGAAACTCACATTCATTGAAACAGCATTGAAACCCACATTCAGAAAATACATTTTGCCAGTGACAGATAAAGATCAACTTTGGGCTGTTTTCAAATCATAGGCCCCTTGCACATGAAACATACACATGCTCTTTGATACACCTTCCTAATTGTATTAAATTATATTCCTTGTACAATACAGTATAGTTGTTAGACAGCGTTTTAAATGTATTGTTTTGAACATTTTTCCAGTAAACAATGAAACAAAATGCATGCACCAATAATGACAAAACAGGCAAATTCAGAACATTTTCATCATAAAAGTCTACTCAGACTTCTACAGTCCACCAGTATCAGTAAATATGCACAATCTCTGAACTAGTAAAAGCCATCTACATAATTCCACATTAAAGAAATCTGTAACTAATGAAGAGGCTGCTGCTAGCAAACAACTTTATATTTCATGGTTTCATCTACAAATAAAGTGTCTGTTGCCCTTGAGGAATAAATTGCCTATGTTGCATTAAAAAAATGATACGCTAGTAATATTGCAATAGGGAATGGATGGCAAATTGATAACAGGTTCATAGTTACTACTAGATATCTTCGCCAAAAAGGACTACAGCATCCACCCCCCTTTACAACACAGTACAGTATCAGCAATGTATCTACCTACTGTGGGAGAAGAACCCACAGCCTTCTGCATCAAAAGCAAATACACTATCTACTGTGCTATTAATAGTACAAGCAGACTCAGCATAAGCAGCACTAAACTTTAGTTCCCCTGCAGCTCTCAGCTCCTTGTAAAATGTACTCGACACTCAGCTTTATCTCTAAACTATATAGCACAAGAAATCTGGAAAAAGCCAACATTTATTGGGGGGGGGGGCAAAAGCCCAGAAACCAGGTACACATTTTAAACATTGCTTGTATAATTTTAGAAAGTTGCTAGAATAAAATGCTGTGTTACCACCATGCATGTTTTGAACCCAGAACCATATGCACTACAGTCAGTACAACATACCACTATGCTAAATCAGCAGCTTGAAAAACAGGAAGACTGAAACTTAATGGCTATCATTTAGATGGCTCTCAACATCTTAGCACAAAAAACCTGGACAAACAAAGCCAGTAATGAGGGAATACAAATTCAGTTCTCACTTCACACCTTAGCACAAAAAACCTGGACAAACAACAAAAACAATAATGGGGGAAATACAACTTCAGTTCTCACTTCTCACCATAGCTCACAACTGTTAGAAAACAAATCTGAGCAAAGTTTAGAAATGGTGGTGGTTAGGGACTTTAGGCTCTTCTTACCCTGAAGCAAAGGTACAGGGTTTGAGCCTGAACACCTATAGCCAGCAGGTGTATTATGTGGGGGGCATTTTCACATGCCCGCACACAGATATGTACGCATACACACTTGCACAGATATGTACACATACACACTCGCACAGATATGTACGCATACACACTTGCACAGATATGTGCACGTACAGATATACATGCACAGATATGTATGTACACACATGCAAAGCTATGTACACACACGCACAGATATGTATGCATACACACATGCACAGATATGTACGCATACACACATGTACAGATATGTACACACAAGCACAGACATGCATGCATACACACATGCACAGATATGTATGCATACACGCACAGATATATATCAACACAAGAACTGAAAACATGATCATTGGGTTATAGCCGTCCACTTTCTTGAATGGCAGTAGGTCATAAGCTTGTCACCTGAACCTATGAAGTTTGGACAGAAATTGTATACTGTATTTATTAAAATCTATGTTATTATTTACAAAGGTACAAGGCAAGCTATTACCAAGGAAAGATAGGGTAAAGTATGAATGTGGACAAACTAAACAATTTACCAATGAAGAATAGATAACTATTCACATACCTAATGAACATTAAATGCCAAAGAGTGAACCTTAATTATGCTGGATAAGAAAAGTCATGCCCCTAAAATGATGCATGAGCATAACCATTCTTAAACCATAACTGACAATCTGTCATGTATCCCACAATGAATCCCAGGCTTATGTGACATCCCCAGAAGTAAGCACCAATTGTCACTCTCCAAAATCAGATGATCTCACTGAAGATGCTCTGAAGAACCCAGAAGAAGACTCCAAGCAATACATAAGTCCAAAGACACTATCCACACTGCCTTAGGAGAAAACCCTGTGGAAATAAAGTGTGCAGGGGGAGAAAAAATTACTCTGAATTAAAAAGAAATGATATTGTGGTAATTAGAAGTCAAAATGTCTTTATTTTTTTGAAATGGAAGTTTACATCATCAAGAAAGTAAACTTGATACATTATCACAATTATTGTAAAGAGCATTACTGATTTTTTGAACATTAGTCTTATAACTACAGTATGCTGGATTACAGTTATTAGTAACTGTAGGATTGCTGTATTATTAAAACTTATAAATACCAGCTAAATAACATTAGCTCTGTGGCAGAGAAAATTCAAAGCCCTAACTTCTACCTAGAAGACCCAGAATTGTAGGGCCTTGAGACCTGGAAGAGCCAAAGAAGGAGGTCAGGAGTCATCAGAACATGCTATCTTGTCCATCCGTGTGGAGAGAAGTCCAACCCATTATATGACTGATTCCTGATAGAGGAAGAGTTTTGGGCATACAGCACCCATTCAGTTGTGTGGAAGCCAGGGTTAAATGTGCAAAGTATGTGCACATCATCAGGCAATGTTGCTGGATGTCAGCTAATGTAAGGCTGCCATGAGACATGTATACATACGTTAGGAAAATAAAATATTCTCCCAACATGGCTGCCTGAATTACAGCTTGACCATTGTTCAGTTCTTACCCCTTACAAGGAAATGACGGGGCAAGCAACTGGAAGAGGCTTGAATAGTTGGCAGACGTAAGAAAAAAGGAACATTAAAAAATAAATAAGCAAGTAGCATCCAAGTGCAGTTACATTTACAAGCAGCAATACACACACACACCCACACACACACACACACACACACACACACACACACACACACACACACACACACACACACACACTCACACACACACACACACACACACACACACATACACACACACATACACACACACACACACACACACACACACACACACACACACACACATCTTACCTGATAATCCGTTCACCCGATTGCCTTCACACACCTTACCTGATAATCAGTTCACCCGATTGTCTTCACCACAACGATAATCCATTTGCGATCACCACAATGATAATCCATTCGCGATTGCCTTGCCCTTCCACTTACTGCAACCAACAATGATTATTCATGCGGCTGCCTCCACCATAATCCAATACATTCAAGCTATGCACATTTCCCACTCACAGCCAGCCAGCTGGACATGACATGATGATGTGAGCTCAATTCCGACTGGCTGGTATGCAGCCATGAAATGTAACTTGGAGTCAGCATACTTAAAGGAGCCAACACTGTTTAAAAAAGAAAAATATGTAATTTTTTTAATTAAAAAAGCTATCCCCTTTTCTAAAGAAGTTGTACTGAAATCAGTACAGTGCGTATGCCTCCCGATGTCCCTGCTCTGGAATGGAACATCGGTTACCCATGCTGGTTATGACCAGGTCCAGGATATTGTTGTCCCTGGTGGGGGTATGGATAAGCTGATCCAGGGCATTGGAATTTATGAATTCTAGAAAGTGTTGAGCTAATGAGTTAGTACTTGAGAAGTTTTCCCACTTGATGGTGGGGTAGTTGAAATCTCCCATTATTAGGGTATTGGGTTGTGCCTTAATATTATCCAGTATATCGAGGAATGTGGAGTGGGCATCCTGGGGCATGGTGGAGAATCTGTAGCAAGCTACAACCTGGATTGCAGTCTTGCCCAGTGTTAGTCATGTTTGTATATGTATGCGTGTGTGTGTGTGTGTGTGTGTGTGTGTGTGTGTGTGTGTGTGTGTGTGTGTGTAAATATATATACACATATATATATATATATATATATATAGAGAGAGAGAGAGAGAGAGAGATAAATAGATATATCATATCATAGAGAGAGAGAGAGAGCGATAAATAGATATATCATATCTTAATATAGGGCCCCCTCTATGTCCCCCTCAGCTTAAGCCTTTTACCTAAATTGTATGGTATCCCATGCTTTAAGCCAAACAATATTGTCCTAGGTGTCGTTAACTACCCCTCCATCAACAGGGAGACTTACACATCATGGCAACTGTCCCCCTTCAAAGTAAATACAATGCCATATGTAAAAAATAAACCACTATGATGGAACCCAAATATAAACAGGATCTGCGATAACATAAAAAACACTGTATGCAAAAGTAAGTCTAGCTTTCATGATGCTGAAAAGATTCTTGCTAACTTAACAGGGAACTCTGTTCCCTTATCAATTCAACCAAAGTCAGATATATGGTACAAATAGCCACCCAAGTGAAAGATAACCGCAAAGCTTTTTTTTAAATTATGTTAGAAATCTTAGAAACAATGTCCAGCATTGTGCAGAACTAATACTAAATGTCATTGCAATTGCATACTCAGACCCAGAGGACATAGCCAATCTACTGGTGGATGAGTTTAGCTCAAACGTTAGGCTTCACTCCCCTCCTATATTCCCAGACCACATACCCGTAGCTACATCCTCCCCTCAAATCTCCCAAATACAAGTCTTCAAGACATTATCTAAGGCCAAGACCACTTCTTCTATGGGAACGGATAACATACTGGGAAGCATATCAGCCAGCCTCAAACAGGACTTGTCAGATCCCCACAGAGGCTGTTTAGTATCAGCCTCCAAATAGGCCTTGTGCAAGATGAATGGAGGGCAGCAACAGTTATCCCCTTGTACAAAGGTGGGTTGTCAATAGACTCGGGTAATTATAGATGCATAAGCCTGACCAGCCTCTTCTGTAAGGCTATGGAAAGGACCATTATGGAGTTAAGAAATAAGGACATAGATGGAATTGGTAGTGGAAATTATTCAGGAGCTATTAGAGAAGATAGACATTTCTTTTGAAAATATAACTAGGAAGTGGGATAACATTAAAGTGGAGTTTAAAAATAGGGTGGAAATAAAAGAAAGGGAGGTGTGGTTAAGAAGCAAAAATTATTATTTTAGAGGGACTAACAAATGTTTAGGTATTGCAAAATAGGGGAAATCTCACAGAAGAAGAGGACCAATTGCAGAATGCTTAACAGAAAATAAGGGATTACCTCGATAATGTGAATGAGTTTAGAAAGATTGCTGTTAAGCAACTCTTTTTTGATAATAACTCTGGAGCACAAAAAGTTTTAGCACAATCACTTAGGCAACAGAAAGTAAAAAGGGCTGTCACCAAGCTTAGGGAGCCTATAAAAAGGAAGATAACAAGGGATCCTCTACAACTATTAGACATATTTCAGAAATTCTATAAAAGTTGGTTTAAAACAGAGAAATATGGAAATAAAGAAAAAGTACAAATGAAAGTGTTTATGGAAGAATTAAATATGCAAAGATTAGGGGTACAGGATGCTCAATTACTAACAGTTAGGATAGGTAAACAAAATCTCAATCCAATCTAGTTTGGATTCATTAAATGCAGACCTTGCCTCCTGCACTTGGTCAACATCTTTGAAGGGAAAGAATGGATGAGGGTAATTCAGTGTACACAGCATATCTAGACCTCACAAAGGCATTTGACAACATTCCACACTCAGGTATCATAGACAAACTCACCCAACTAAATGTAAATCCCTATGTAACTCAGTGAATAGCAAATTGGCTCACAAATAGATTCCAGGAAATTAGCTGTGCAGCTCTACATTGTCCAAAAGGGCTGTCACTAGTAGTGCATCCCAGGATTAAGTCCTTGGGCCTCTCCTCTTTTGCATTTACTTCTCGGAGGTCAAAGCAAATATTATTAGTTTATGACTGACTAAGTTTGCAGATGACTGTAAACTTGATGCCATTATTAAATCCACAGAGGACATCAAGATCCTCCATGAAGGCCTTTCCAAAACAAATAGCTGGTGTCAAATACATGGACTAAAACTAATTATCAAGAAATCTAAAATAGTATCCTTTGGCAAGTATGACCTCCCTTGTAACTATCAGATCACTAATACCGCCCTTGTAAGTTCATCCATAGGCAGGGATCTAGCATTCTAGCTAGACAATCAACTTTCCTTTGATCACCATGCATCCACTATTGTGAGGAAGTCCTTTTTCTTCACACAGTTTATATGTAAAGGCATGGAGTCAGGTTAAAGGATGTAATCATTCCACTGTGCTTGTCTCTTATTAGGCTGATCATTAAGTAAAATGTCCCTTTCAGTATGCACTTTTATAAATCCTTGCCACAACTGGAAAGACCACAACACTGTCTTACTAAAAAATGTCAGGGACCTAACTCATAAAAGCTATACAGACCATCTTAAAGTCTTGACTCTTTTCTTAGTATCATACAAGCTGCTAAGAGGTGACCTCTGCTTGAGTACAGAGCCTTAATAGACCCTAGCCTTTCTAATCTATTACACACTTGCAAGGCTAGTCATAGCATGAACACTGGCTCATGGGATCTCAGTCTCTCTTGCAATAGAAATAGGACATGTTTGAGGGATAGTTAAGTATTGCAGAGAATACCATTTCTATGGAACCATCTTCCACTCCAAATAAAGCAAAGTACTTCCCTTACTCTAGTCAAATATAATTTGGACAAATTAATGGGAAAACACAAATTCACCCCGGGTTTAGCACCCATGTCCCACATAGATAGAGACAACAAGTAAATTTCTCAGCATACCCGTGGCTCTGCTTGTCTCTGGATTACAGATACAAAAACACAAGGGCTAAAACCTACCATGGGAATCTAAGACTAGGCTTCTTAAGATTCTCACAGATAAGCATTTTAGTAATTCCTATGAACCTACAGATAGATATTGTAGCACAGTGGCTGTGGAACACTTTTAATGTGTTAGCTCAGACGTAGGTCTGCAAGTAAAAGATAAATAAGAACAGCTGCAACCAGACCTGTTTAGGGCTTGGTATCCTGCTACTTCTTGAAATTTTGACATTTGGGTATGAAGAGGGTTCTATAGGGACTCAGGAGTGTCAGATGTGTACCAGAAGGGGTGCTCCTGTGTGGGAGTACAAGGAAAACAGACCTTGGTTAATCCCTGACTATGTAGGAGTAAAAAGAGGAGATGCTTTATTTTATCTCTGCCTGTATGGAAATATAAGAGATGTTGATACCATTCCTCACAAAGGAATTATTGATAAACTCACCAAACTAGGCATCAACCCCTATATCATTAGGTGGGTTACAAATTGGCCCACAGACAGAACACACAGTGTGAAAGTAGCAGACTCCAAGTCAGACTGCCGACCAGTCACGAGTGGAGTCCCACAGGGATCGGTCCTGGTTCCTCTCATGTTTGGCATCGACTTCTCAGAAGTCCAGGCCAACATGGATGGACTCTGGCTGACCAAATTTGCAGATGACTGCAGGCTGGGAGGCATTATTAACTCCCCAAGTGATGCAGACATCCTACAGAAAGGCCTCACTGAGACCAATGCCTGGTGTAGAAACCATGACCTTAAGCTTAATGCCAAAAATGCGTCGTCATCTCCTTTGGGAAAAATTTAGTTCCCACTAATTACCACATCGATGGGAGCCCACTGAACACTGAAGGCATTATAAGAGCTCTGGGGACACAGGTTGATAGCAATCTCTCCCTCTACCACTGCATTGCCACTGTGGTCAGAAAGTCCTTCTATGTGGCACATCTCATTACCAAGGGTTTTGCATCCAGGAAGAAAGAGGTCATCATTTCTCTCAGTTCTTCCCTCATTAGACCAACCCATTTGGCATGTACCTCACTAGACACCTGAAACAGCTGGAGAGGCCACAAAAGTACCTCACAAAGAGGATCATAGGTCTTAAACACATGTCCTACATGGACAAACTCAATAAACTCCAGCTATTCTCTGTCTCATATCGTCTACTAAGAGGCGATCTCTGCTTGACTTACAAAGCCATGTCTGACCTAGCTCTGTTAGAAATGCTACATCTAAAGAAGTCCCACTCTTTCTGCACCACATGTTCCAAAGACCTCAACCTCAGTATCACTATCAACAGAACATGCTGGAGGGACAGGTTCATAACCCAGAGACTGCCCATGCTCTGGAATAGACTTCCCATACATGTCAAGCAGAGCACCTCACTAGCCCTCTTCAAGAGAAATCTTGATGAGTGGATGGGAAATAGAACGTTCACCCCGGGGATCGCTTCAGTGGCTCTACTTGATAGAGGGACTGGGAACTAACGACAGGCAGCACAGTGCCAGGGCACTTCAATGGGCTAGGCTTGTAAAGGCCCCAGGGCCATTAGTCTAGTACACACCTATGAACCTATGAACCTATTACTGTGAGTTAGCTTTGTCTTTGTAGTTAGTGTAACTACTGTTCATTCGTTACTCAGCAGTTATATTGCTAAACCATTTGTGTAAGGGAAAATTATGTCTGAACTGAAATGAACTTGCTAAGCTCTAGATATAAAGAGAACATTGTATCTAAACTGAACCCCATTAGTAAGGCTTAACCATAATATACAGACCATTAGCTACAGTATTTGTCTTCTGTCTGAATACTCACCCTGCCTTTTCTTAAGCTCTCCCTAGTCTATATGGGAGTCTCAGCAGTGGCGTGCCTTTTCTCTATACTCTTCCCCTCACATGTTCAGCTCTGGCCTAGCAGTTCCTGTAATATAATATGGCAGGGCTGTTGTGTGTGATACATGATATACCTTGTAAAGTAGGTTAGGGAATGTATTTCATAGTGAGGGGGTAAGCCACAATTCACAAACCTAGTTACTTAACTTTATACTACCAGGTGGGTCTCATGTTTTGTTTTATTGTGCTACAAGAAATGCACATGCTTTGTCATCCAACTGTCTGTGTGTGTGTGTGTGTGTGTGTGTGTGTGTGTGTGTGTGTGTGTGTGTGTGTGTGTGTGTGTGTATGTTTCTGTGCATGCTTATGTGATGTCCAAGCACGTGTGCATGTCTGCATGCACATGTGTAGGTGTGTATGTGTCTATGTGTATATCCAAAAATGTGTGTGTGTATGTTTGTGTTACAGATGGATGGATTTCTGCTGTAGAATGCCTTTGCCTACTCTCCATTGCTCTGTAATCATGGACTGAATATATATTCAGGTAAGGAAGGTGTTGGAGGCAAATACTCCTACCCCCACTGGGGATTGTAGACTGCATTTTTAAACTTGTTCAGTTTTTGTCAATGGCATTCATCAAATGGCATGAAACCTTTGTATATATATATATATATATATATATATATATATATATATATATATATATATATTTATAAAAATATATATCAACATGAGCAGACCTTAACTGGCTTGCAAGTGAAATTGTGTAGGTATTTAAAATCTGTTTCAGTTTGACTCTGTGCCTTGGGTTTCTTTAAAGTTTCACTGGTAGCTAATTGTGATAATGAAGTCAACAATTTAAAGAGGGAATCATTCACTTCAATGGCTTTCTTTGCTACAGTGAGGCATTATAAGGGGACTAAAGAGATTAACTGTAGCACTCAAAAGACAGCACTGTTCTCAGAGTACATGCCTCAAGGACCACTGGGGACCATCCATTACCAACAGTTCAAAAGATAGATGTTAGAAAAATGGATATAGTGGTCCATGAAAAGAAGACAAAAGTAGCATTCATCATACATTCTTACATCACTATTCATTCTTCATAAAGCCTCATTAGGATCATGTGAACACAGCCAACCAATAATCACATCAATTAAATAAAACTTCTCTAAATTAACTAAATTTAAAGGTTTATATTCTTTCTTTAAAACAATTGAATTTTCATCAATTATGTATCTATATATACACACACACATATATATATATATATATATATATATATATATATATATACATATATATATATATATATATATATATATATATATACATACATACATACATACAAAAAATTTTTATATATAAAAGGAACATGCATACATTTATATAATACAAATATTAGTACAATTTCAATGCATTTTTATGTGACCATAAAATATTTTAATACATAGAATATTAATGTAACTGCATTTGTTTTTTACTAGAATGGGTTTCATACTAACCATATTATTCAGTCCTGGTTCTAAGTCAGCCTGCAGTATTATATAAATGTATGTATGTTCTTTTTATATATAAAAAAAATTTTGTTCACATGATCTTAATTAGACTTTGTAAAGAATGAATAGTGATGTAAGAATGTATTAGTACTGAAGAATGATTTTTATCCAAAAGCTTTGCATTAAAATCTTTGGCGTTCTTGGAGTTGGATTTGTTTTATTGTGGCTTTTATCTTCTAACTTCTCGTTTATCACTGTATCAACCTTTTGCCTGCGTATTGCCTTCAAGACATGCCTGCTCACTTCCATGCTGATGCAAACATTCCATCCAGGATGTGCACTGCTAGTGGTGCAGTGCTCACAAGCTCTTGTGCTTTGTCAGTGAGCCAAACTGCCTGCTCCCTGCCCTTCAGGATGGGCCAGTATGCCACCCAACGTTCTCTTCCAGCCTTCCCTGCTGAGTGTCTCTATTACCATGCCACTAACTGAATATGGGTTATCTGAAGTGCAGTAAGGGTGTCCCTCTGTGCCACAGGACTGGCGTATAACTTCTGCATATCTTAATTTAATAGATTCTAATGTGATTACAAACATATTACTTGCCTTAATTTCTGTACTTATATATGTTGGATTTAAGTGTATTATCATTGCTGATTCTTTGCACTTTTTTAATTGTTTGACACTTCTCTAAATGACTTGTATAGATTGTCTGCTTTCTAAGAGATTATTAGTAATTATTTCTATGTCCTAAATGTTAAACAAAATAAGTGTGTTTTCATGGCTTAACTGGTGTTTTGATTTTCTGATGTAAATGCAAAAAGTTCAACTTCTACCTGAATTTAAAAGGAATGTTTCTAGAAGCAAAATTCATATTTGAATCATTAAAAATGTCACATGCCTTTCAGTGCATGTGGTTCTACCCTTTTCCCCTCTAATTTAATATAATCAAGCTCAGTCTCTCTGTCCTATTTGACCAAGACATGCAAAAAGACAAGCAAAGGAAAAACATGTTGTAAGATGGTCATCAATCAAACATCACGAAACCTATCCATACCCCATCATTGCATACCTCTCAATTACTGTAATTCCTGTCAATAGCAAGTATAGCCCACTTCAGGTCCTTCATGGTCCATCTCCTTTTCTCCAGACTCCTCCCTCTAATGTTTGCCTATTTGTACCTCCAACCCATTTCTTCCCTTTTCCCTTTCATTCCACCTGCCACTTCATCCACAAAGTAGTTATGGATGTCCATGTCTCCCCAAGTTTTTTTCATCTACACATGATCTTCAAGAGGAGGCCTGTCTCTTTTACCCTGACCTACAGACCTTACTCTCGGGCATAATCCTAATTATTCACTATGGTAGTGCCTTTTTCTCCATGTGTATTATTAACTCACAGTAATTTCCTACTCACTTTTTTCAGTTATAGCATCAGCTAAGATATGTTTTTGACAGAATTTCCAAGCCACATCTCCCCTTAACTTTTCAATGACTTTTTTTCTTAATGTTTTGACAGCCTCATGTGCCACTTATTCATACCTCTCATCACACTGCAGTATATGTTAACTGTACCCACCAACATATATGTCTATATCGAATTTCAGTATCTCGAGACTATAAAGCCGAACTTCGGAAATAACAAAACCTCACCACCCCAAATCTGGAAATGTTAAATTTGTGGTTTTGGTGGTGAGCTGCGGGATGTGGGATATACTGTGTCCCTGATTTACGTTTCATCTGTGGATATGGTTGGAGATTAAGGTAAGTGGATATTTTTTTATGTGTTTTGGGTCGGGATTTGAGTGTATGTGAGTGTGTTTGGAAGTTTTAGGTGTGGGTTAGGGTAGGTAGGTAAAAGTATGAGTGTGTAAGTGTTGAAAGTGGTGGTGTTTGTACATTTGTGATATGTGTGTGTGTGAGAGGACTGTAGTGTGTAGTGGTGAGTTTACTGTCTTTCTCTGTTTGGTGCGACCTCGGAGTTAGTATATATAAGTAGCAGGGGTGTGGGGGACCCCCACATGCCGGGGTGCATGGGGGCTTGCTTCCCTACTTATAAGTAGGGTAGGTTGATTTGTTTGTATTGTTGTGTTTGTGTGTGTTTTGTTTGTTTGTTTGTTTTAATGTGGAGAGACTGGTGTATGTCTTGTGTGGTGTATGGTGTGTTTACATTCAATGTTTTAAATTTTGCGGTTTTTGGGTTTCGGTGTTTTGGTTTTTTTGGCTTTATAGTCTCGAGATACTGAAATTCGATATTTCAGTATTTTGAGATTATAAAGTGAATCCATGTTTAGTACATTTGTACTTTCTAACCTATCTACAAAGTTGTCAGGTATAAGAATCTAACAGCTCTCCTCTCCCTCCACTAATTTCACATTATTGTGGCATTCCTAATGCACTTTGCAAAAACATCTGGGAAGTAATGATCAGATATTGTTATTCTCTTTCTCTTCCCTTCCACAAAGATGTTTGCCACACCACCTACTCCTTGCACTGGTACCCGTGCAGTTTGACATAAAAGTATCCTCACTTGCCAGTATTTTTCAGCCACCCAACCCTGTAGGATGTGTCTATCTGCCAATCCAGGTATGGTGTTTCAGCAACTATTTCTACAGCCATTGTTCCATAAAATACACTATGTCTTCTATCTGTGCCCCTGCTTTTAGTCCAACTCCACAAGCATTTTCTTGATAGACCCTATTTTCCAAAGACTTCAAATTTAGCTGTCAACATGTCAGACCCCCACTTAAATAATTTTAATTCACTTAGTAGATCCGTTATATGTTCCAAGTCATTGCTGTGACTGCCTTCTCTGACACTGCCCTTATAAGTCTAGCCAACAATTTCACCAATGTTCCCACAAAGTCTGCACTTGTTTTCCCTGTCCAGCAAGGACACAGGTTGGATCCCAGTGGTATATTTTCTGTTTCTCATCCAGTCATCCAGGTTCCTCTTAAAGAGGGCTGGTAAGGTACACTGCTTGACATGGAGAGGGAGTCTATTCCACAGATGGGGGAGTTGATGGGATACAAATCCATCCTGCCAACAAGTTCTATTAATGTCACAGACCAGGTTGAGGTATTGCATGTGACTTGCGCAAGTGACGTCTCACTTATGGATATGCAGCAACTCGATCAAGGCTGGCATAAATATGCAGTGCACCTTAGGGATGACACAGGTCAATTAATGGAGCCTTCAGGTAAGGAACATGAGGCACTGGTTAGCTATAAATATGTTTAGATAAACAGCTTAGGTGGACCATAATTATATGGTAACACTGCTTCAGTGCTTTCTTGTTATAATGTAACATTCCAGTATACCTAACTCCAATGGATAGTTTATTTCATAGTATTGGACAATGGCGACTAAGAGATTTGTCCTTTTTTGAACCTGTATTTTGTGTAGCATATATTAACTGAGATGCTATCCCTTTAAGAGAGTCAGTGCTGTTGAAAATGGGCCTTCTAAAAGTAACTCTGCAGTAGATGTCTTTTCAGTTAAGATTTTCTCAGTCTTTTTGTTACTCTTAGTTTGTAGTGCATTTATTGAATAGTGGAAACCACATTTGCTACTGTTATTTGATTAGCAAAGAGGATCCCTACTGCAATGGGGGTTGTTTTAATTCAAGCAGATAGCTCCTGGCTTTCCTTAATGCCTAATAATTCCTTTACATTTTTGTATATTATTTGAGTTAGATAGTAAAGCAAGATCATCAGCGTATTGTAATAACATAATGTAGACAGTGTAATAGGTCTTACATTTAGTGGAGAATGAAAACAGCAATAGTCCCAATGTAGATACCGGAGGATCATCCCAGTGTAGATGCAGGAGGATCTGGGTAACCCCTGAAATCAGTCTTGTGATCAATGCATTACCTCAGATAAAAATTTAAACAGAGTAATAGAAAGGCAAATAGATTCATAGAAAGACCAATGCCAGGTGTATTGCCATGTGTGATTGAGCTGCTTCTTATGTATTGAATTTTGAATATTAGTACAGATAATTTTGGAATCAGATTACTGCTATATCACGAGTCTATCTTTCAGACATTTTCTCTGTATCTTATCATTAATACTATCTAAAGGTATTTGAAACAGCAAGAAAAGGATAAAGATATGGACACTGTATTATCATGAATGCTCATAAAAGATTTTGGACTACATGCAGTGCTGGTCTACAAAACCTGCTCAAAAAATATTATCATCAGTGAAGAGAATAGACTTGCAGAAAAGTAAAATGTTTTAAGCAGTCTTTGAGTAATTCAGAATTATAAAGGGCCACTGAAATATATAGTAATGCAAGGTGTTATCATAATTTTATTTCCTCTTTTTCATGCCCAACCTACAAATAACAAATTCCTTTGTCAACAATTTCAAGAACGGAATAGAGCAATACATTTAATCAGTCTGCAGGCAATCCAGAATCCAAAAAGGCCACTGAAATATTTAGTAAAATAAATAAAGCATGGTGTTTCTATAATTTTATTTCCTGTCTTGCATTTCTATCCTACAAATAGCTAGGATTCATTTCTCAAAGCTATTGAGAAAGAAATAGGGCATAGCTGTCATCTTCAAAGATTCACACCAGCATATACAAATTAAATGCAAAATTATACAGTGCACCAAGTAAATATAATAACATGTTCAAACCATAAATAAAAATGCAGTGAAAAATGCTCAGAGGGATTCCTTAGTTGAGACAAATGTCACATGAGGAAAAAACAAATATACATTTAAATAAAACACATAACCCAGTTGTATGAAAAGAATATTATAATTGGCAATCTTTGTTTGTATTTACATAGGCAAAGGATAAACATTTGTACTACAGCTCACATCTTAGGCATAATATCATAATGTGAACCCTTAATGAAGAAAGCAGCCTAAACATTTACAAGTTTAATGTTATCAATCCTCAGCATTTTTGGGCATTAAAAAAAACAGAAGTAAATGGGTTATTAAGTCAACTACTACATGTTGCTATATATTGAGACAAGTTACTTACACAATACTGGATGGCAGATTCAGAAATTAAATGGGTATGCTGATGCTTTTCACATAACATGATGAATAAGACTTAATGAAATAAAGCCTGAAATTATCTTCTTATATGAGGAAATCTTTTTTATTATAATTTAGTGGACAGGTATACAGGTATATAGAATTATATATATATATATATATATATATATATATATATATATTATGTGCATCTATGTATTTGCATATAAAGTTAAAATTTTTGTTTCATACAAAAGCACCCATATAATATTTACTGAAACAAATTCCATCAAAACTCTGCAGTGCAATTAAGCACAACCAAAACTGATTATGAAAAGTTTTGGGCTACTTCATTATTATATCACACAAGTACTTCCCTCACTTCCTTTGAATAATTACACCTCAACTGATGACATTTACAATGAATCCCATAATTTTGCCTTTTACGCACTTTTCCTGCTAAAATGCTCCTGTACATTCTCGTTTTCAGTTCCACTGTCTCATTACTACTCCACTGAATTCCCCCATCTTACACTTTGCTGTTATACTTTTGGCTGAAGCATCCAAGTGCTTGAAATCTGCACTTACCTTTTCACACCTCCAACATTTGCCACTCATATGTGATTTAAATGATATAATTGTTCAAGTATCTTAAAGCAGTGATAGATGACACACTAGAATTTCCTTGCATTTCTCTGCAAAAATTGTATTCCCTCTGTAACGTCCCATCCTTACTCTGCCTGCCCATATAAACTATTTACAAACTTTATACAGTTTCCGCATCTAGATTCTTCACTACCTTGCTGAAACTCACCATGAGTTGATTCTATATATTAGACAAATCAGCTTCTTGAGCAATCTTTTTAACTTAGTTTTTAAATGTTTTATCTGAACCATTCTGAATTTAATAAAATAAACTTCTTTTGAAATGTTTGCAACAACGGACACACTGATGGTAGTGTTTTTGTCAGTTGCTCATATAAGAAGACAAAATTGTGGAAAGTCTTGACCCCTTCTTGCTTTCATCTTTTCTACTATAAATAGTGGTCCTCTGTCTTAATATGAGGACTTTCAATAAAAGCTAACTTATCTCTATCGTTCTTCAACGTTTGGGGCAGTAGTCTTTGCAGAAACCAACTCACAATAAAGGGTTTCCCTCGCTTTATTCTCATTTACCTTCATTACTACATTAGATGATAGAGCTTTATTATCCCCCCCCCCCCCATGTAAGAGATCAGTGAAAGCTGAAAGAAAGTACAGAAAGAAGTCAGGCATTCCACAAACACTCATTCTGTCCCTCACTTTTGTGAAGACCTCCCCCCATCTAAAATTGTCATATAAAATTTGAACCTTCTGTAACTTCTTCTGTTTGAATTCTAAAGACAAATCCCTTCATCACTAAAAAAATGTAGGTAGAATCATCACTTGGATTATGTCTATCTGACCTAGCAGGAAGTTAATTTTATTTTCCACCTGCTCAAGGATTGTGATGTTTGCTGCAACATATTTAAGTGAAGTACATACGACACCTTGGTGATAGTGTTTTGAGACACAACTTAAGAGAATCCAATAATAATGAAGAGGGTGAATAAATAACAGACTGAGGTGTGCAATTTAAGCAAGACTATTTTGCCTTTTCTGGATTTATGCACTTTAAGCATTGTAGCGAGCATATACATAAACAGTTAATTTACATTTGGTTGGGAGGGTGGCCTAATGGTTAAGGTATTTGCCTTACAAACACAAGGTGCAGTGTTTGAGTCTCACAAGGGATAATTGGCTAGGCTTAAAATGGTTTGCAAGGGCTGTTGGCTTAGTACTAATCTATGAACATAATGCTCTGCTCTTATGACTATTTTTTAGGGGGTTAATGATTTTCATCCTTTGAAAGCTTTATGATGAGGCCCTTGGGCTATAATTATTTATAGGAATTTGAAATATGTCACCATTAATGATTTGCATATAATTTCTTTTTCTTACCTGGTGCATTTTTAAATATTGATCAGTACTCTGTGGAATGTATTGCAGTACATGAAGTTTGTGCTTCCTACATTTTCAGGATAAAAGCTGCTGAAAATAAATGCTTTTCAATTGTTTTTTTTTTTTTTTCCAAATACTAAATCAAATTCAAAACAAAGAAAAAATAACTATAGCCAAGAAATGCAGTTATACAGTATGATGATTTATAAATTCATTGTGTTTGAATTTGCCACACTGATCATGCAAACAGCTATACCAGTGACTGGCGGTTTCTGTGATATGGAGTATCGAAGCTAGAAGTAGGTACATAGCAACAGCAAAGGCAAACTGATGAAGGATTGTTTTCTGAGTACCCCCTGTGTTTCAGTTTCTATGTATGTGTTTGAATACACGTGTGTGTGTGTGTGTGTGTTTGTGTGTGTGTGTGTGTGTGTGTGTGTGTGTGTGTGTGTGTGTGTGCTTGAACACAAGCCTGTGCATAAACATGTTGTAAAAGAGCAATGAGAGCAAAATGTTTCAGGTCACTCTTTTGCTCTTTGTTCACTTTCCTATTTTCTGTGCAGGTGTTGCAAAAGGGGCCAAACCAGGAACTCACTAAAAATAGCAAAGGCTAACATTTCTCCAGAACTTTTAACTCTTACTTTTGCAGTCTAGGCTGTAAAATTAAAGGAAAGAATCTGCTTGCTCAAGTTCTGACACCTTGGAGGCAGATTCTTACAAATATGGAAGTCCAGCAAAGGCCATATGTATATTGAGAAAAAAAAAATTTGACATATAAATGAACTTTGTTTTAGTGCATTAGCTGAGCTAATCTCTGTAGTAGTTCAGCAGATAGATATGAGTTTTTAAGATCTTGAGATAGATAACCATTTCCATGTATACTGATACTGTCTATAGAGCTGGTTTCAAAAAAAATTAAATGGCTGTGAGGTATAATTCTATTGCTCATCAATAAACCCCAAGCAATTCATGAATACAGTGTCAGCAGTATCGCAATTGGAAATGAACACTATTAAAGGAAGAACTGAAAGAACTACATCATTATATATAGCATGGCAACAAAGTAACTACATCATTATATATAGCATGGCAACAATGTAACTGCATCATTATATATAGCATGGCAAAAAGTAACTGTAATATTGGAGAGTAATGACTGTAGCAAATTATAATCAGAAAACAATTGTATAGAAAGTCAATTATATGCCAACAATAGACACCCTTGTAAATACTTTATTTGGGTTTTAATGTTTGATATCTGTTTAGTGGTTTTAGCCAACCTTTTTAAATAATTTGTAAATACTTCATTGTCATAAATAACCTATATACGTGTTTGTCTTGTTTTTGGAAATGAATAAAAATATTTACAAAAAATAAATAAATAAATAAACCCCAAACATCATTAAAGTCAGCAATGGGCATAGCTAACTTTAAAACAAATATATAAAAATACATTTTCTTTACCCTACATTGCTTCACCTCTAAATATAACAACTCCAAGATTACAAACTCATAAGGACAAAGAAAAATAAATTTCTGCTCTAATGTCATAGAGGAAGAAAACCCTAACTACGGCCAAGTTTACTTGAGTTTGATTAGAGGCTGAGGAGGTTAATAGATCTGTAGACAGAGATGTGCATGCTCATCCAGAGGGAAGGGCACTCACTGGTGATTCTCCCTTTGGGGAGGCATGGTCTAAAGAGGAGAGTAACCCTCAGATCCATCCAGTGGGCAAGGGGAGCAGAGAAAGGGAAAAGTGGGTAGGGAATATAAAATTAAAACAAAAAATAGAATACCATACATGCCCCCAGGACACCCTTAAGATCCATGACTGGCCCCAGCAACACTAGAGCAAGTCCAAGAGGTAGGAGGATGCTGATAGACCTAGAGTGGGCATGGAGCACTGGCGGCCGGGCTAGTATAAATTTATTTAATTACATTTGTTTATTGGGAAATTCCAACTGGACACAGATCGTTTTTCAGAGGAGGCCTGAGGAGAAAAGCTACACATAAAGATATATCAACAACAGAGTTACATGAAGAACAATTGTTATACACACAATAGCAAACAATACATGCAATAGCAACATCATATACATACAATATGACACATAGTAATGCTCGGGGTATTACAATATCTAGCTAGCGACTACTAATAGTGGCAATAAGTATATTCAGATAGAAATAGATACTGTTATAAATGCATAGACATATTAGATAGTGCAATAAACTGAAACAGATATAAAGCAGACATTCCATAGTGCAATAAACTGAAACAGATATAAAGCAGACATTCCATAGTGCAATAAACTGAAACAGATATAAAGCAGACATTCCATAGTGCAATAAACTGAAACAGATATAAAGCAGACATTCCATAGTGCAATAAACTGAAACAGATGTAAAGCAGACATTCCATAGTGCAATAAACTGAAACAGATATAAAGCAGACATTCCATAGTGCAATAAACTGAAACAGATATAAAGCAGGCATTCCATAGTGCAATAAACTGAAACAGATATAAAGCAGACATTCCATAGTGCAATAAACTGAAATGGATATAAAGCAGACATTCCATAGTGCAATAAACTGAAACAGATATAAAGCAGACATTCCATAGTGCAATAAACTGAAACAGATATAAAGCAGACATTCCATAGTGCAATAAACTGAAACAGATATAAAGCAGACATTCCATAGTGCAATAAACTGAAACAGATATAAAGCAGACATTCCATAGTGCAATAAACTGAAACAGATATAAAGCAGACATTCCATAGTGCAATAAACTGAAACAGATATAAAGCAGGCATTCCATAGTGCAATAAACTGAAACAGATATAAAGCAGACATTCCATAGTGCAATAAACTGAAATGGATATAAAGCAGACATTCCATAGTGCAATAAACTGAAACAGATATAAAGCAGACATTCCATAAGACAGTGGAACGAGTGGGAAGGGCTACGTGGAATAGCAGGGGAAGACTGAAGGAGTAAAAGAGGAGACTGAGGAAGTAGTAAACGTGGTAGTGGAAAGCAAGTAGGTGTAAGGTAGCTGGAGATGAACTTGGAGTTGAGATGAAGTGACGAATGTTAGAAGAGGGTCTGGGAGATTGAGTAGGGTAAAGGAGGGAACAATGAAAGCCAGAGCCTGTGGAAGAAATATTGCAATGATACAACAGCAAGAGGCAGGGTGGCTAGGGGATGGGAGAGGAAGGAGAGGTAAAAACGGTGGTTACTAGTCAGGATTGGTGCATGGACATAACCTGTGACTTTTTAAGTGAGTTTTTAGTGCAGCTTTGAAGTGATTGCATGAAGGTAGTGCAGTTACAGAGGGGGGGGATTGTGTTCTATAACCTAGAGATTATGCAGGAGAAAAGAACTTCTCCAGCTGAGTCCTTGGCTTTGGTTACTGAAGTTGATTTTTGTTTCTGGAGCGTAGTGTTATAGTGGTACAATAGGGCTGGAGAAGATTTTGAAGGGATGGGACTTTAAGAGGATAATTTACTAACTTGTGAGCAAGAGAGAGCTGATTCAGGTGAAGACATTGAGGGAGTTCAAGCCAGTCAAGTTCTCTAAGTGAGATACAGTGGTGGCTGTGATAGGATGCTCCAGTGGCAAACTTAGCAATTTTGTTGTAGCAAGACTTGAGCTTGTTCAGGTCTGTTTGTCTAAGTTAGGTAAGCATAGGAGAGGTGTAGAGTAAAGTGGAGATAAGGTGGGAATTAGTAAAAGAAATTCTGGCTGTTTTGGTAAGGAATTGTTTGCTTCTATACAATGCCCCTATTTTTTTGTGAACTTTTTTTATGGTTAGAGAAATGTGAATGTCGAATCTGAGATAGCTGTCAATCTCAACACCAAGTAGTTTGGTGTGCTCTATTGGAGAGTTGATGGTATTGTCATTGCTAGAATATTAAAGTGGGAGTTGGTTAGGTTAGAATTTGTGGGTTGGAAGATGAGGAGTTTATTAGTCTTGTTCGGGTTGAGTATTAACTTGGCATTAGATAGCTAAACTTCAACAGAGGAGAAGGCTTCCTGTGTGATCTTATGGAGTTCAGGTATTAGTTGGGGTATAGTTGGGGCTGAGCAGATGAGGGTGGAGTTATCTGCATACCGTGTGAGAGAGGCCTGCTTGGTGGCTGGGAATAGATTATTGGTGAAGAGTGAGAATAGTAGGAGTCTAAGGATGGATCCTTGGGGAACACCGAGTGTGACAGGAAATTGAGGAGATAGGTTATTATGCCAAACAGTGTATTGTTGGCGGCCAGTTAGATAGCTGTGAAACCAGTCTGTAGCTGATTGTGAAAAGGATAGGTTAGTGAGAAAAGAGATTAGTTGTTTGTGCGAGACCATGTCAAAAGCCTTAGATAGATCCAGGAATATGGCAGAGGAGAACATGACGTATTTATGATGAAGGATAGTGTTAGTGAAAGAGATCAAGGTGGTTGTGCTGTGGAATGATCTGAAGCCATGTTGGGTGCTGGAGAGGAGGTTATTAGTTAGGAGGTAGTCCAGGACTTAAGAATGAATGCATTTCTCAAGTATCTTGGAAAGTGGAGAAAGGATGGCTATGAAGTGGTAATTGGGGAGTTCAGTGGAGGAGCCACCTTTATGGAGGAGTATGATATGGGATATTTTCCACAGTGCAGGGACACAGCATTCTGATAAGGACCACTTTAGATAGAGACTGGACAGGCTAGGGCTTTGGCTGCTATTTTAGGTACTCACAAGGGAGATTGTCAGCAGCTAGTTTTGTAGACTTAAGCTTCAAAATAAGTTTTTTTATGTTGGAGGTAGGTACTGGAGTAAGTGAAAAGACAGTGGGCTGAGTATTTGGTGTTGATGTGGGGAGAGTGGGAAGGGGTTGTATTGTTTAGTCAAAGATAGAATGGTCTCAGTAAAGTCTTTATTGAATGAGGCAGCAATACTGTTGGAGGAGGGGAGAGTGGTAGGTGGGTGGGTGCCAACGTTACCTGGGTGGAGAATGGAGTTTATGGAGGACCAGAACTGCTTAGGGTTGTGATGGGTGGAGTTTAGGGCAGACTGATAATATTGGGTTTTGTCATCCTTTATTTGCTTTTTGACCCTATTGCGCAATTCTAGGAATGACTGTCTAATGGATGGAGGGTTTGTTAAGTGCTGCTGTTCCCAGGCCGTGTCTCTGACTTTCATTAGTGACCTAGTGCCTTTTTGTAGGCAAGGGGAGTATTGTACCTTGACTCTGGCATTCATTATGGGGGTATGTGTATTTAGGATGTTTAGGAAAGTGCTATTGAAAAACTGAACAGCTTCATCCAGATTGAGGTACTTTAGTGGTGACCAATTACAGTTTTTAAGGGATGAGATAAAGATGAGAGGGTTAAAGTTTACCCTTTTGTATTTGTTGATAGATGATGGTTTACCATTATTTAAGTGGTGTTTCATAAGGAATGTTGGAGTATGGTCACTGATGCTGTCTGGTAGACAGCCAGCTAAGTATGACTGAGGGGCTTTATTGACTAATATCCAATTGTGAGTACAATGTTTGTTAGAGTTTTTATTTGTCCAAGTAGGTGACTGTATAATTTGGGAGAAACCATGAAGGTTTAGGTGGTCGGCTGGATGATTGTTGCTACAAGATAGTCAGTCAATATTAAAATCACCTAGAATTATGGTTTCATGGGGGAAGGAAATGGCTAGCTGAACTGAGGAGTTTTTCCAGGGGCGAGATGTTATGGCCAGGTGGGAAGTAGTATCGAATGATGTTGATTGTTTTATTTGAGTTTAGTTTGAGGTTTGCATAGAGGATTTCTTCATTTCAAATCTGAGGGGCTGATGTGTTAAGGATCTGGATGTTTAGGTGGTGTTTAAACATTACAGCAATACCATCCCCTTTCTTAAATAGCCTATCCACACAAAGTATGTTATAACCTGTTGGGAGTATTTCCTCACTTTTAATGTGAGGTTTGAGCCAGGTTTCAGTCAGGATGAGTATATCTGGGGAATATAAAGCTATGTTGGCATGGAGGTCATGGGTTTTATTGGTTATACTTCTGATATTTAGACTCAGGAGGAGGAGGTCAGATGGCTTTCTGTTGGATGCTAGTTGTGAGATTGAGCAGCTAGCATGGCAGGTTATTAGGTGCGGAGTTGGCGATGTTTGGACCAGGGTTAGGATGGATGTCACCACTGAGAGATAATTTGGATAGGGCAGTCTATATAAGTCATATAAATCTGATAATTAGTCTGTCAGGATGAGTATATATGGGGAATATAAAGCTATGTTGGCATAGAGGTAATGGGTTTTATTGGTTATACTTCTGATATTTAGACTCAGGAGGAGGAGGGGGTCAGATGGCTTTCTGTTGGATGCTAGTTGTGAGATGGAGCAGCTATTAGGCAGGTTATTAGGTGTAGAATTGACGATGTTTGGACCATGGTTAGGGTGGATGTCACCACTGAGAGATAATTTGGATAGGGCAGTCTATATAAGTTTTATAAATCTGATAATTAGTCTGTCATATTTTAGGGATATTTTTGGTTGTACATAGCAAGTGACTGATAGTGTGGTGGGTGCATTGGGATGGTGATTGTACTGGTATGACAAGAGTAATACGTGAGTAGGTAATGCATAGTAGTGAGAGTAGTGGTGCAGTGAAAGTGGTTGGGTGTGTCTATTATGGTGTCTTGGTAGGATGTAAGGTGTGCAAGGAGAGTGCAAGTAAGGAGCATCAGCATGTTATGCAGTAGCATAGTTGTATTAGTAGAAGAAATTAGCTAGGAAGTGGGTGGGGTGCTGTGGGTGGTAGGGGAGAGAAATTCTAAGTAATGTTATGATTGGTTTGTTGGTCGTTGGGAGGGCTTAGCAGTTAGAATAAATGTAGAAGTAGTGGAGGCAGGTGAGATTTGGGGGAAGGATAGGGGAGAGCAGTAAGCCCGAAGGGTGAACGGAGCAGGCTGCACCCAATGACCAAGTCCCATCAGAGGAAGTACCATCAGAGGATAGAAAAACAATCAGTAAGGTGCTACATTAAATTGCTGTGCTATACTTCCCATACAGTCTATGGCCCTTCGTTTTCAGGCAGAAGTAACCTGAGTTTGTTTAAAAGGTAAGGAGGTACAAGACTGAGATACTGTTCACTGGTTGGGAACAGTGTGCAGACGGAATGTACATATTACCAGTCCCCTGTGGGAAACTGGAAGGTAAGCCAAATAAGCAAGCAGCAGAGGGGCTAAAAGTACAGCAAAGGGTGGTTGGGGAGTGGGATGGGTGCTTAGTTCTGACCTGGTGATGTGCAGGAAAGACTAACAGGATATTCTTTAAGTTAGCCTGTACTGATAGTAGTTCTAGGACATTACACATACATTTACTGTACTTCTTTGCAGGTAGCTTGAGAGGGTCCCTAAAAGATGGGCTAATTTGCTGGAAGTACTCTGACACTTAGAAGGGAAGGGATATTGAAGGAGGTTTCAGAGGCTAAGTGAAACAAATATGGGTTTGCTGATCTAGAAAGACAAACGTTAGAACAGTATTAACTACATGAGTTTATATGTAGTGTTCTGTGGTTGTTTTGCCAGGCATAAGACTAGAAGTAAGTAGAGGAAGTAAGGCAAGAATAGCGAGTAGACATAGAGAGAGATAGCTGTTGAAGTGGGTAGATAGTATTCAAGTAAAAGAACTGATTCTTGAGAGAAAAAGGGCAGGCAGCAAGACAGAGAGAGATGTAGGCTAAAAGGAGAGTACAGAGTACAGACTAGGGGAGTACAGAAGAGAGCAGGAGAAGGTGGAGCGATAGGAGGGATAGGAAGGGACAGCTACTAGCGTATAGGGGAGAGCAAAAGGCAGGAGATGAAAACAAAGAGAACAGAAAGTGTATACAGTTGTACAAAGGATTGTGTAAAATGTCTTAACTATATCTCCGGAAAGTGCAGTGGTACACAAAGACTCACAAGACAAAGCTAGGTACTTTCAGTACAGGCGCCTGTAGAGGCATAAATACCATAGTGGTAGCTACTGGAATGGTGGGTTACCAGGATTATCTAAACCTGGCTACTAGGTGTAGAGGCCAGCGGTTGGATTGTGATAAACCACATGGCACAAACAATTAGGTAATAACAACATGAAATTACAAAGACAAACAAAAAGTTGTAAATCCAAACACTACTGTACACAGTTAAAAATCCACAACTGAAGGAGGCTCTTAAGTGTAGAATAGTTGCATATAACAGTCCAAATAAAGCAGTCTTACTACACTAACAGCCCTTGACCAGCAAGACAATCCAATGATTGGATGGAACCACATTCGGGAAATAAAAGCAAATAAAACACAACAAACAATGTAGAAATTAAACACTGGATATTGCATTACCAGACAAAAAAACTTATTCAATATGCATTTACATGTAGCAGGTAGGTAAGTACATAGCTTAGTACCTGGTTACTAAGTCTAAGAGCAGTTTTCAAATTCCTGCACATCACCGGACCTCAGAGTGAGTGGAAGGCATGGGGGTAGACTGACAAAGATGGTGCAGAGAACCAAGGAGTGTTTTTGAATTGTGCAAAGGATTATGGGATGTGGGTCATTTAGTGCATATCCCTACTGACAGCCTGCATACACGTCTATCTCTCCTTATTACGTGTTCTAATGGTGTCTTGAAGGGGACTGAACACCCAATGACCAAGTCTTGTCAGAGGATAGAAAAACAATCAGTAAGCTGCTACATTAAATTGCTGTGCTAAATTTCCAATACAGTCTATGACCCTTCGTTTTTAGGCAGAAGTAACCTGAGTTTGTTTGAAAGGTACGAAGATACAAGACTATGATATTGTTCACTTTTTGGGAACAGTGTGCAGAGGGAATGTACGCAGTGCCAGTCCCCTATGGGAAACTGAAAGGTATGCCAAATAAGCAAGCAGCGGAGGGGCTAAAAGTACAGCAAAGGGTAGTTGAGGAACAGGATGTATGGGGGGTTAGCTCTGACCTGGTGATGTGCAGGAAAGACTAACAGGATATTCTTTAAGTTAGCCTGTACTGATAGTAGTTCTAGGACATTGCACATACATTTACTGTACTTCTTTTCAGGAAGCTTGAGAGGGTCCTTAAAAGCTGGGCTAATTTGCTGGAAGGTGTGAGGGGACCAAAAATAAAACTGAAAAAAGGAAATTTCTTAATCACCTACTTCGACTCTGGCACTCATTCCAATGCATATATTTGACTAATCAGAGTCATGTAAAAATGATCATCTCTTCCTATTTCTACTAAAGTCATGATGATCATACCCAGGTATCACCTAAGAAGCTTTGTTTTATGTAAAGTAAGGTGTACTCTAATGTCCATCTTCATTCCCTCCAGTTATATTAACGTTCCACATATTATGACTTGGAGCTAGATAAATAACTTACTAGTAACTAAATTAACATTTCAGCTTGTTCTTATACTGGTTTATATCTTTTTCTTGGATGTAAAAAGTGAATGAATGCAAATAACTATCATCTGTTGCAATTTAAACTGAAAGGCAATGTGAAACACACTCCTGCAGAAAACATATTTAGCTTTTATCTTAAGTTTAAAAAGTAAATGGTTTTAAATATTTATCAGGACACTGGATTTTGAACTGAAAAGTAGCATGAAACATATAAAATCCACCAGAAATCAGTTATTTATGTCAGCATGTAAGATTTCTCATTCACAGCTCCAAGGGATAGTATAAGGTTTCATCTTAACCTACAATCACTCTGTGTGGTGTTTTCGTTCTTTCTATGTCTGTGTTTGATTTTTCTGGGTACTTTGGTTGCCTCTACCTTCCTAAAAGCAAAGGGATTGATTAGTTATTGTAAACTGTTGTACTGTATGTGTGTTTATCTATCTATCTATATATCTATCTATCTATATTTATGCACACACACTTTCATATATATATATATATATATATATATATATATATATATATATGGACATATACATACACACACACACACACACACACACATATATGTATATGAATATGTATATAAACTTGTACTATAGATAGACAACCCTTTTTTTCTGGATTACAGCCTGGGTATTTTTGATTTTACAGTTGTTTTACTTTCTGGGTGTTTTTAGGTTTTCGGGTGCAATATTTGTCAGCATGGAAGGAGATGGTCAACAGACCACGCTGCTTTGCCAGGGATGGTCTGCACCTTGCCCCTCTAGGCTTTCAAATATTAGCTAAAACATTGTCTTCCCCATAGTGGCTTTTTTAGACAATGCCAAACTGAAAGTACTTCTGACACAGCAAATCAAAACCAAGAAGATCTAAAGGTATTACTGCTCAATGCTTGGATCCTAAACAAAAAAATCCACTGCCTGGAAGCTCTTTCTATCCTAGAGAATGCTGATGTGTGTGCGATCTCTGAGACGTGGTTTAAAGACACAGACAGTACACCAACAGTGCAAGGTTATAATGCCTTCCACACATTTAGACCAGCTACTTCAGACGAAAGGACTAAAGGTGGAGGTGTCTCTATTTACATCAAAAATAAATAAACTTCAAGGCTGGTCAAATAGGACAATGCACTTGAGCTGCTCCATGTTCAAATCACCACAGGTGAAACCCAATACCACTTCCTTACAAGCAATAGGTCCCCCCTCTGACCCAGGAAACCCATACCACGTATCTAAATGTATTAGAAACACTAACCATTCAACCCAATACCATATTCATGGGTGACTTTAATTACCCCACTATTAACTGGGAATCGTATATGACATCAAACGTACATGCACAGAGATTCATGGATTTTGTAAACACAAACTCCCTAGACAAGATAGTCAATACACCAACCTGGGGTGCAACCATACTGGATATGGTCCTCACTAATATGGGAGAGTGCTGCACACTCCTACTGTAATGCCTTCCCTGGTAAGGTCAGACCACAAAATGGTCTCCTTTGAAGTAAAAATAAAACCTGGTTCCCCAGCTAAACTGGGAATATTCAGGAACTATTCTAAGGCTAACATCCTTCTACTAAGTGAGAACCTGGCAAAATTTCAAGCCCCTATAAACCCTGAGAAAACTTCTGCCTATGCAGACCTGTTCACAGAAACCCTGTACAAGCATATTAATAGCTGCATAGAGGCAGCTGTACACACCAGGAAGAAGAACAGAAGTAACTCAAAAAACAAGCTACCCTGGTGGAATCACAAAATCAATCGGCTGTATAACAGGAGGAAGAAAATCATGGCAAAATTTAGGAGGTGCAGCACCCAGCAAGATAAAAGCACTTTCATTAAACTAAACAAACAACTCAGAGGACAAACAAAGTCTACCAAAGCCAAATTTGAGGTAAGTTTGGCCTCCCAGGCCAAGGACAACCACAAAGCATTCTCTGGCTATGTCTGCAACCTCAAAGGTAATATACAATTGTGTGCAGAGCTCATTGTAAATGGAGCCACCTATACTGAGCCAGAAGATATAGCAAACCTCCTGGCTGTTAAATTCACTCCAACTTTACTCGTCTGTCTCCCTCAACCGTTCCTCAGGAAATATCATCAGATATAACTCCCCCTACTATCACTAGGGATCAGGTCCTCAATACTATCTCTAAGACCAAGAACACTGCATGAATAGGCACAGACAATATCCCAGGACGCCTTCTAAATAGCATGAAACATGAGCTATCAGGGCCTCTGGAATTACTATCCAGAAGGATTTGGGCCTCATGAATGGAGAAAGGCAGCAGCCATCCCTCTGCACAAAGGAGGGCCATCTACAGACCCTGGAAACTACAGACCCATAAGTCTCACTAGTATTATATTTAAAGCCATGGAAAGAATTATCATGGAGATGATCACTAGAGATATAGTAAACCTCCAGACACTGGACCCACCCAGTTTGGTTTCATCATGGGCAGATCATGCCTACTCAACCTGGTGGACTTCTTTGAGAAGGTCACCAAAGCAATGGATGAGGGCAAAATCATTCACACTGCCTACCTTGACCTGGCCAAGGCATTTGACACAATACCCCACTCGGGCATTGATGACAAACTCAAGAGGTTAGTTACAAACCCATATGTCACCCAGTGAATAGCCAACTGGCTCACAGACAGGACCCAGGAAGTTAGAATTGGGGAGTCCACCTCTGCAAAGAGGCCAGTCACAAGTGGAGTCCCTCAGAGAACAGTCCTTGGACCGCTCCTTTTTGACATTTACTTCTCCAAAGTCAAGGCCAATGCCAGTGGTCTCTGGCTTACTAAATTTGCAGATGATTGCAACTTAGGAGCTGTCATTGAATCTCCCACTGACACAAATGTTGTCCAGGAGGGGCTGACACAGACAAACAACTGGTGTCAGAGTCATGGACTAAAACTAAATGTCATGAAATGCATTATAGTATCTTTTGGGAAGTCATCCATCTCTGGTAACTATTACATTGACAACACACCCCTTGGAGTTGACCCAGTAGTCAGGGACTTAGGGACACACATAGATAGTACTCTAGCCTTTCATCATCATGTCTACAGTGTTGAGGAAATCATTCCATGTTGCACAACTTATAAACAAAGGTATGACATCTAAGTATGCGGAAGCCATTGTTCCACTGTATTCGGCATTCATCAGACCTATCATTGGGTACAATTCCCACTTTGGTATGTACCTAAGCAGGCATATCCAACAACTGAAATGTCCACAGAGGTTCCTCACTCAAAGAATGCAGAATATGTCCTATGCAGAACGCGCCTCAAGGCCCTATCCCTATATTCTGTCTCCTACAGGCTTTTGAGGGGAGATCTGTGCCTGGCATACAGGGCATTGTCAGACCTCACTTTGATGGACCTCCTGCATATCCACAAAATAAACAGTACCAGAATTATCCATTCTAAAGACTTAAACCTTGCCTGTGATATAAATAGGACCTGCTGGAGAGATAGGTATGTATCCCAGAGACTTCCACGTCTATGGAACAGGCTCCCCATTCATGTGAAGCAGAGTTCCTCCCTAATCCAATTCAAGTGCAACTTGGACAATTGGATGGAAACCGGAAATTCATCCCTGGTTTGGCACCTATTCTTCTGATGCAAACAAGTAACCTGTAAATGGTTCATCTCCCAGGTCCATGCTTACACTTATCAAGGGTATCAGAACTTGTCAGAGATTTGGGATGCATGGCTAGGCTTAAAAAGACCCTTGTGGTCGTATGAACCTATGAACCTATATCTATATCTATCTTACACACACACACACACACACACACACACACACACACACACACACACACACACACACACACACACACACACAAACATACACAAACATACACACACACACATACACACACACACACACACACACACACACACACACACACACACACACACACACACACACACACACAAACACACACACACACACAGTAGTACATCTTAGGGAGTTGTAGTGATTGTCTATATTGTTTTTCTATTTTCTTCTTGTTGCTGGCTAAGTTTAATGACTGATATATAGTAAAGCCTAGTTTCTTGGTGAGCATAATGTGAATCAGACATCCACCGGGAATATGCCCAAGGAGTTGGTTAGTAAATTCTGGATATGAAAGGCCTCTGAAGACATTAGGAATTACCGCTGAAAAGGTAATCCATTGTGGCCCCCCTGCACAGGCACATGTGTGCACACAGACACACACACAAAAATTAAGGAGAAGGGGGGGGGGTGAATGACAGTTAAAGACAATGATTGGTTATTAGACTTCTTAATTCTATAGATGTATATTAATTCCCATTCTCTAGTTCTGGTCATCTATCAGGTTAATAGTGCTCATGTTTTAGAGGTTTCCCTGATTGTTTCTTGATATGTCCCTAATTAGTTGGGAGTGTAGTGTGCATGCTCACTCATGTATATGAGATGGAGGATCCCTTTCATGTTATAATTGTTTTGAAGTGAAGCACCAATATTTTGTCCTTGGTCGAGGGTGATTCATGCTTGGATCTCTCGGCTCTGCACATTTTGTATGTGTGATTTGTATGTACCTATACTCAGGCACTATTTGCCCGAATTTATGATGAGGCTGGTTTGGAGATGAGTATGATTTGTCAGGATTTGCCTCTTTGCATTTTCTGAGTCACCATAATTTTGGGGCTGCTTTGTACATGGAGATTGGACTGGATTGCCCACATAGAGAGCCCAAGAGTTGCCTTGACAGAATGTAGCAAGGGGCATATGTATTGTCTTCCAATGAGTAGGATAAATTTGCTAGGCTGCTTGGACTTCTGTTTGGAGATTGTGGGTGTTCCCACAGGAGATGGGTGTGAAATTGTTTGGTGGGATTGCACTGGCACTGCGGTGCACAGGTTTGGCACCGATGGATGCATTGATTGGGGTAACTCTTGCAATGCACAACCTAGTCACTTCTGGAATGTGAACTTCTGTCTGTAGCTTTGGAGGTTTCTCTGCTTGTTTCTGGATTTTTCCCTGATTGGCGGTGAGTTGGGGTGTGTGTGCGCTCTCGTATGTAAGAGATGGAGGAGGCCTTTTGTGTTGCAATTCTTGAAGTGCAGCACCAATATTTTGTCCTTGTTTCAGTGTGACTCATTTTCATATCTCTCTGCACAGAATATTTTGAATTCATGGTTGCGCAGGCGTGGTGTAATGTTAGCCATTTCAGGGAGGGTGGGAAGTGTACCTCTCTGCTGTCCAGCTTCTTTCAGAGTGCCTGGGTTTTGCATTGTGTTTTGGTTGTTCCTCATAAAATATATATGGGGGGGGGGAGGGAAAAAAACAAGTCACCCATAAGTCCCTTGTCCCTGCTGGGTCTTGGTATTCCATTAATCAGCCACATGGTTGTGAGCTGCAGGAGTGGGGGGAAGTATGAAGATTGGATCTCAAGTGTCTGGCATTAGCTTGTTAGTAACTATTTTTAACTGTTGTTGTGGTATTTGCTGGGGATACAGTGGTGCAAGATTATTGAGGTTAGGGGAGGCTGGGTATTATATCGGTTGTGCAGTTGATGAACAAAATAGGCAATTGGCAGCACCTAATGTCATTAAGAAGTTTTGGTTTATGTGTATGAAGAGGACTTACAGTTTTCTTTTCTTTTGCAGATGGGGAAGCACAGAGTGGGTGTCAGTCAGTGTCCTGAATATAGTGGATTTGAAATGTGATGGATTCTGCTGGGGTGGATGTTCCTTCCACTGCAGTAGTGCACAATGAGGTTGCAGGTAATCCTACTTTATTAGGTGCTCGTTATGGCATGTCAGAGTTGATGCGGTTTGGGAGTAGTGTGAGGACAGGTGAGTATGAGGTATATTGGGGTAGGGTGAAGCAGGCTTGGGGATTGTTTATGGGGAGTTTGGGGTTGTCCACAGGTGGGGTGCAGCCACAACAACATCAGGTTGGGTTGCATTTGTGGGCATGGCAGTTGGGTTTGAGTTTTCCTGTGGCAAGGCTATGCAGGTGGGTTGCTGATGGCCTGTGCTACTTAGAGAGTTTAGGACTGTTCTCCATTGGATCTGGCAGCAACAGGTGGGACTTTTAGACTAGGTGAGATGATTGACAGAGCATTGCATGGGGATGTGTGAGGAACTGGTTTCTGTTGTTTAGGCAGAAGTTTGAAGGTCCAAGCAAGGCATAGTTTCTGGGGTTGCTAGTGGATGCAGGTCATGGATTGTTTGATTTAGCAGATGGAAAGGTAATATTGAGGGGTAAAATCTCAGGACAAGGGTGGATTAAGGATGTCATGGAACTTGTTGTGCTCCTGAATTTTGCATATGTTGGGGGAATGGTTTTGGCTTGTTGGCCAGCAGGATCGAAGGATGTTTGGAGGAGGGATGTACAGGATGGAAGGACGTGTGGATGAGGGATGTTACTGTTTGGAGTTAGTTTCAATTTGTCTGTCATGGAAGGATTAGTTGGAGAAATTGTGGGGAAAACAGATAATTTTTTATTTGGACAACAGAATGGTGGTATGAGCCCCTAGTGTTGTCAGGTGAGGTGTGTCAGGTTGGTTTGGAATGATCAGATGTGGTACAGAATTCTGGGGTAGCTGTTGATAGGAAGGTATATGTTAGGGAATTGCAAGATTTTTGTAAATTGTATTTAGGTTTGGGAGCAAGGTAAGGCACTTCAGTGGGTCAAGGTGGATTTAGCTCCGATTAGCATAGTTGCACAGGTGACAGGGTTACGCAACTTTACTAAATCTGGGACAGTGGGTCATATGTTTGAAGGGTTGGGGTAGCTTTGATAGTGAGAAGACTGACAAGACTATGGCTATTGACAAGATAAGTTTTGTTGTGGAGGTTGGCACTGGTAAATGGAAGTTCATTAGGTTACAGTCTGGGGATACTGGTTTTATGGATATATTGTAGCCATTAAGAGGGTGGTTCATTGGTCAGCAAATGCTACATTGGTCATCGGATGTTTTGCTCTATAATAGATGGTGGGTGTCATGGTTGGATTACTATTAAATTGATCTGTTAGAAAAGGAAGCTTCATTTTGGTCATTATTATATCCTTTGTGCAGCAAAAGGATGCTGCAGTTAGGGAGGATGGCGTGCAGTTGGGCTTGTTTGTTTTGGATAGCTTTGGGATTTTTAGTGTTTTGGTGGTACATTTGGCAGGTGATGACCTGGGAATAATTACATAGCTACTGTTGGTAATTAGGGTAAGTGAGGATATATTTGATTTACAAGGGTTTTTCAAGGGTATGGTTATTACTTTGACATTGGAGAGGGATCATTGGTTTAATTTCAGCTGCTCAGGTGACTGGCTGCTTTGGGTATTTATATGATAGGGCTTTGGGATGTTGATGACAGGCATCCAGTTTGATTCAGGGAGGATGGAATACACTGAATGTTGTTTGGCTTCAACCTTTTTTATGTACGGTTAGGTTTATTTTTGAGAATTTGATGAAAGCTTTGAATGAAGCAGGGGGAACAACCTGGTCAGACTGGTTGATAGAGAACAGGGACAGGCTTGTCCCTCTTCTGTTCCCCCTCTGGTGTTGGATGTTCATTTCAATGAGTTGGAATATGAAAGTGAGTGGCTGGACAATGCTCGATAAGTAAAAGTAAGCAAGCAGAGGTAAGGACACCGTTTATTTGGTTGTGGTGAATGAGGTCATGCCGCCATGGTAAAAGGGGGTTTGGATGTTTAATTCAATAAGTGGGGAATGAAAGTGAGTGATGGGATGCTGCTTGATAATTAAAAATAAGTGAGCATTGGTATGGACACTGCTTATTTGGTCAGGATGAGGTCATACTGCCATAGTTAACAGTTATATGGATGTTTACATTGTGATTAATAAATTAAAATATTGATCACTAAGTTATGTTTATGGACGTTTAATAAAGATGTGCTTATTGAAGGGGACTGTGATAAATACATATATATATATATATATATATATATATATATATATATATATATATATATATTATATATATATATACATAGACACACACACGCACGCGCACACACACACACACACACACACACACACACACACACACACACACACACACACACACACACACACAAGCACATTTATTTATTTTATTTATTTGATATTTGTTTACCAGGAAAGTCCAAATGGGTCAGGAACCCATTTTCAGTGGAGGCCCGGGGAAAAAAGCTCCACAAACTACAAACATTTGACAATACATACTGAGAAAAATAAAAACATTTGACAAAGAATAGGTAAAATGGTCATATCATTTACATACAGGTACTTAGCTTAGAAAGTTACAATATAGCCTGCTTGGCATAAAGGCAGTTAAGTTTCAATTTCTGAAGTCATTAGGCAGCCATGAAATACAGAGATAAGTAGGTTTATTCAGATTAGATTATCTAATTCTAAATGTTGGTAGGCTAATGGCATGCATTATAAAGGAAATTTTTCTAGTTAAGACGGATGTTTACAGGGGTATTTAGGTAGACTGCAGGTAGAGTTTTGTAAAGTGAAATAAAAGAATGTAGAGGTTAGCTTAGAAGCATGTTAGTAAAGATTAGGAGTCAGAAAAGAGAAAAGGAGGAGCTTAGATATGTGATTAGGATACAATAAATTGAGCAGCTGTTTTTTTTTTTTTTTTTTTTGTGGAGAGAAGAGGAAAAAATTGATGGTAAAATAAAGTAGGCCAGAAGGGAAGAAAGGAAATGAAGGATGGGGAGGAAGGAGGGGGAAGAGGAAAGGATAGAAGAGTTTAGGGCGTGGAAAGGTGGGGTGGGAGGAGGCTAGGTAGATTGGAACTGATTTTTTATTACATTTTGTATATGTAAATCAAAGGACAGCTTATTATCTATGGCTACTCCTAGTAGTTTGGCTTTGGAGAGGACTTCTATTTGAGTTTTGTTCATAGAAAAGACCTTAAATTCAGTTGAGAGGTTTTTGGGTGCGAAAAGAAGGAGTTTAGTTTTATTTGGTTTCAGCAGGAGCTGGGCATTGTTTAGTCAGGTCTCTATGGAAGTGAAGGAGGTTTGGGTTAGTTGCTGGAGGTGTTTTATGTTATTGAGGAGGAGATGATGGCTGAATTGCTGGGATGTATATATAAGGGAACTTTGTCGGGAGGCAAAGTGAAGGTTGTTAACAAAGATGTAAACAGTAATGGCCTGAGTATGGACCCCTGAGGGACTCCTGTGTTGTTAGGTAGAAAGTTAGAGAGGGTTCCCTGCCATTTTACAGATTGTTATCTGCCTGTTAGGTAACTGTTGAACCATAGTTGGGTAGAAGGGGAAAGATTGAAGGTAGAGAGTTGCTGTAGTAGTTTTGGGTGGGAAACAGTGTCAAAGACCTTGGATAGATCAAGAAATATTACGGATGTTAGTAGTCCAGCATCCCTGGCTTTGTTGACAGTATCTGTAAAGAAGAGTAATGCAGTGGTTGTACTATGTGAAGGCCTGAAGCCGTGTTAGGTGGGGGTGAGTAGATTATTTTGTAGGATGTGATTAAGTAGATGTTTATGTATGCATTTTCCCAACAGTTTGGATAGCGGAGATAATATAGCATTGGGGCAATAATTGGAGTTGTTGAAGCACTTACCGCCTTTGTGCAGGGGGGGAGTAGTTATTATGAATTTTTTTCCAGAGAGAGGGGATGTAGGATTCTGAAATGGATTGGTTGATGAGTATACTGACAGAATAAGCTATAACATTGGGGGCTATTTTTAAGTACTTCTGGTGGGAGGTTGTCAGCAGATGGAGAACAAGGTTTTAGTTTGAGGAGTAGCCTATGTACAGTATAACTCAAGTGGGTAAAGGTTGAAAAGTAATGAGGGGAAGGTGTTGGTGAGTTGGCAATGTGTCCTGTGGGCAAATGGGAAGGTGAGGAGGGGAGCTGAGTGTTAGTTTGGGAAGAGCTGGGGGTGTGCAGAGGATGAGAGTTTCAGGGCTTATTGGAGGGACTGATTAGATTAAGTATGCTCTCTATGAAATGTGTGTTTAAAGTTTCTGCTATTTCGGAAGGGGTTTTATCATTGGCAGGGGATAGGTTATCTTTTGTCCCAGTGGTAAGGGGCTGAGAGATGGTATGCCAGAATTTTTGGGGGCTGCTTTTGTGGGGGGTTAACTGTTTTGAGAAATAGAGCTTCTTATCTTTATTTATCATTGTTTTTGCTTGGTTGCATAACTGTTTATAATACACATATAAGTATAGATATGCACAAATGTATAATTTGTGTAAATGTGAGTGCTGTTGTAATTTTTATGAAATTAACATGCCCATACAAGGTGTCAGAACTTCTATATTAAAAACTGATGTTTATTTCCTTGAACATGGGTTATCACCATTAATCAAGTGTAGAGAATTTCATCCCTTATATCATGAGATCACGAGCTACATTTTACATGTATCCATTTACACCTTAGTGACTAGTGGGAAGTAAGAAATTGTAGTCCTCTTTGGAGTCTTGCTAAGTATGAATGGACCAGTCAAGTATCTTATACTCAGGTTTTGCTCACTGTGAAATGGGACAGAATATAGGAAAGAACACACCACGTGAGCTAGAACTGTGAATACCCTTCCCCCTCCGAAACAGAGGCATACTACCCAGACTATTGCAGATGGATTTGGTGGCTTCCATTTTATCGTAACAAAGGTGAAAAAACTAATTGGCTTTAATTAAAGAAAATGTGGAAGAACAAAAAAGTGGACAGTCTGAAAAAGGCAAGGAACATGTCAGAAGCAGATAAAGTAATTGAGGAGGAGAAGTATAAAAGGTTGAAAGATGTAGGGGAAGGGAGAAAGAAGGATAAAAGAACCAGATTACCTCCTGACCAGTGATTAATTAGATGGATGTCAGCATGTCTGGGTGTGGAGCCATGCTTAGAATGGCAAAAAAGCAGGACTGCCATTATGTGCTAAGAATTATTGAGAGCCATAAATTTTTGTGGGAAAAATGCTTCAGGTATAATTAGTCCCCCAGCCTACAGAATCCTCAATAAAGGCAATGCCTGTTGGAGAAACTGATAGCTAGACTCTCCATCTACCTTGACAGTGAGAGACAATTCTGTCTGTATCCTACCAGAAAAGTGTCTTTTTGGAGTATATTCTTCATCCTAAAATGGGACTGTCTGAATAAAGAAACACCACCCCCCGCAAAATATAGTAAAGAGATTTTTCTCCATTTTCAATAATTCTAGCTGTCAATGATTTTGTTTTGGCAGATGGAGTTTTGATAGGTTGTCTGCAACCGATATACACACACACACACACACACACACACACATATATATATATATATATATATATATATATATATATATATATATATTATTTATTTATTTTACATTTATTTTATTTTACATTTGTTGACCGGGCTAGTCTAGCTGGATATATGTCCATTTTCAGTAGAGGCCCGGGAAGAAAATCTCCACACATTTCAAATAAAGTTCACATCTACAGAAATACATATTTAGAATGCTAATACATTTTCTGTAAAGAAAAGAGAAATAATATGAGGTTGCAAATTTACAAAGTACATATAAAGAAGGCTACAAATATTTGACTAGGCTTAGTATAATTAAATGAAGTTACATTTAATTGTTGATAAAGAATAATAGCTAAGTAAAGAAAAGAAAATATAGTACAGATGTAGATAAGAAAGGAAGACAAAGGAAAGTGAAATGGAGAAGCAGTTAAGTAATACATCTAGAAGTAATATGTGACATTTTTTAGAGAATCAAGTAATAAGCAAGACTATGATAGAGAGGAAGCATAGTAGTTGTTAAGATGAAATAGTTTCAGAGATGACAAGCATAGTAGTTGTTAAGATGAAATAGTTTCAGAGATGAGAAGCATAGTAGTTGTTAAGATGAAATAGTTTCCGAGATGAGAAGGTAGGTTGATTCAAGTAATAAGGGATACGTTGGTCAGTCAGGTTTAGAACAGGGGCACATCCAATGTGTTTTCAGGAAGAGTTTAAGTTCATTTTTAAACAGAGTAATAGAGGGAACTGTGGTAAGTTCAGAGGGAAGTAGGTTCCAGGTTTTCCCAATAGAATTAGAAAAAAGAGAGTCTCCAGCTCTATTGTTTAATTTATTGACATATACAAGAAATTTTTGTGAAGATCTTAGGGATTTCAGGTTATCATAGGGGTGAATATATACATATATATATATATATATATATATATATATAAGTGTGTGTGTGTGTGTCTCTCACGCTCACTCTATGTATATATGTGTGTGTGCGTGTGTGTGTGTGTGTGTGTGTGTATTATATATGGATTCACTTTAGAAGTTCGAAATACTGAAATATCGAAATTCAGTATTTCGAGCCCATAAAGTGGAATTCTAAGAACAGCAAAAGCTGAGAAGCGAGAAATTCAAAACCTCGAATACCGGTGGTTTTGAATTTCATGCTTCTGAGATTTCGCTGTGGTTATGCATTCAGGTAAGTTTGTGTGTGTATGTGTGTGTGTGTGTGTGTGTGTGTGTGTGTGTGTGTGTTAAGGGATTTTGGTAGGGGCTGTGGTGTGTGTCAGTGTGTTTTGTTGATGTGTGTGTGCGAGGAGAATGTAGCTTGTGTGGTGGTGTTTTGTTGTGTAGTGCGACCTCAGAGTGACAATATTTAAGTAGGGGGGTGTGGGGCTTGTGTTTGTGTGTGGGGAGGATAGTAGTGTGTGTGTGTGTGTGTGTGTGTGTGTGTGTGTGTGTGTGTGTGTGTGTGTGTGTGTGTGTGTGAGTGTGTGTCTGTGAGTGTGTGTCTGTGTACAGTAGAAGTGCTTGTTCCTACTCAGCAAAGCTCCTCGTGGTCCTGCAGAGTGGTGGTAGCAGCATAGAGACAAAAAGAGCAACTGCTTACCTGATTAAGTATATTTTTTTCTGCTATTACCTGTGCGACTGTCCGTTCTCACTGAAAAGTGAGAATATCTGTTATTTTGCCTGTTTAAAGCTGTTTTACAGTTAGTTTTTACCTGCACTTTAAAAACTTGTCCTGTTTGTTGAATTTACTTGTTGAGGCTACACACTCAAGTGCGCTAGCCTGTGTTATATATTTACTGCATTTTCTGCTGTTTGTGTACTAAAAAGGAAAAAAAAAAAAATGATCCTTGTTTACCGCCTTTCCTGACCTAGAATAGTCCCTAATACAGGCTTTGCTGTATTCTGGACTTTTGGATAGTTCCTGTGTTGCCCATTTCCTTTATTGGATAAAAGGAGGCTTCTTTGTTCACCAGTGAGAGTGGGGAGCTTAGAGCAGCCTATCTGTCCCTGGAGGAGTGAACCCAGCACAAGAATCTTGTAGTCTAATGGCCATTTTGGGCCAATTTCTAGCTCTTTCAAGTCCCCCTGTATAAAACTCGCTTTGGTGCGTTTTTTGCGCTTGTTCCTACTCAGCAAAGCTCCTCGTGGTCCTGCAGAGTGGTGCTAGCAGCAGAGAGAAGAGCGACTGCTTACCTGATTAAGTATCTTTTTTTCTGCTATTACCTGTGCGACTGTCCGTTCTCGCTGAAAAGTGGGAATATCTGCTCTGTTGCCTGTTTAAAGCTGTTTTACAATTATTTTTACCTGCACTTTAATAGTTTGTCCTGTTTGTTGAATTTACCTGTTGAGGCTACACACTGAAGTGCACTCGCCTGTGTTATATATTTACTGCATTTTCTGCTGTTTGTGTACTAAAAAGCAAAAAAACAAAAAAAGTATCCTTGTTTCCCACCTTTCCTGACCTAGAATAGTCCCTAATACAGGCTTTGCTGTATTCTGGACTTTTGGATGGTTCCTGTGTTGCCCATTTCCTTACTTGGATAAAAGGAGGCTTCTTTATTCACCAGTGGGAGTGGGGAGCTTAGAGCAGCCTATCTGTCCCTGGAGGAGTGAACCCAGCACAAGAATCTTGTAGTCTATTGGCCGTTTTGGGCCAATTTCTAGCTCTTTCAAGTCCCCCTGTATAAAACCCACTTTGGCGTTTTTGCGCTTGTTCCTACTCAGCAAAGCTCCTCGTGGTCCTGCAGAGTGGTGCTAGCAGCAGAGAGACAAAAAGAGCGACTGCTTACCTGATTAAGTATATATTTTTTCTGCTATTACCTGTGCGACTGTCCGTTCTCACTGAAAAGCGAGAATATCTGCTCTTTTGCCTGTTTAAAGCTGTTTTACAGTTATTTTTTACCTGCACTTTAAAAGTTTGTCCTGTTTGTTGAATTTACCTGTTGAGGCTACACACTCAAGTGCACTAGCCTGTGTTATATATTTACTGCATTTTCTGCTGTTTGTGTACTAAAAAGCAAAAAAAAAAAAAAATTATCCTTGTTTCCCACCTTTCCTGACCTAGAATAGTCCCTAATACAGGCTTTGCTGTATTCTGGACTTTTGGATAGTTCCTGTGTTGCCCATTTCCTTTCTTGGATAAAAGGAGGCTTCTTTGTTCACCAGTGGGAGTGGGGAGCTTAGAGCAGCCTATCTGTCCCTGGAGGAGTGAACCCAGCACAAGAATCTTGTAGTCTATTGGCCGTTTTGGGCCAATTTCTAGCTCTTTCAAGTCCCCCTGTATAAAACCCACTTTGGCATGGTTTTTGCGCTTGTTCCTACTCAGCAAAGCTCCTCGTGGTCCTGCAGAGTGGTGCTAGCAGCAGAGAGACAAAAAGAGTGACTGCTTACCTGATTAAGTATATATTTTTTTGCTATTACCTGTGCGACTGTCCGTTCTTGCTGAAAAGCGAGAATATCTGCTCTTTTGCCTGTTTAAAGCTGTTTTACAGTTATTTTTACCTGCACTTTAAAAGCTTGTCCTGTTTGTTGAATTTACCTGTTGAGGCTACACACTCAAGTGTTCTAGCCTGTGTTATATATTTACTGCATTTTCTGCTGTTTGTGTACTAAAAAGCAAAATAAAACAAAAAAATTATACTTGTTTCCCGCCTTTCCTGACCTAGAATAGTCCCTAATACAGCTTTGCTGTATTCTGGACTTTTGGATAGTTCCTGTGTTGCCCATTTCCTTTCTTGGATAAAAGGAGGCTTCTTTGTTCACCAGTGGGAGTGGGGAGCTTAGAGCAGTCTATCTGTCCCTGGAGGAGTGAACCCAGCACAAGAATCTTGTAGTCTATTGGCCGTTTTGGGCCAATTTCTAGTGCTTTCAAGTCCCCCTGTATAAAACCCACTTTGGCACGGCTTTTGCGCTTGTTCCTACTCAGCAAAGCTCCTCGTGGTCCTGCAGAGTGGTGCTAGCAGCACAGAGACAAAAAGAGTGACTGCTTACCTGATTAAGTATATTTTTTTCTGCTATTACCTGTGCGACTGTCCGTTCTCACTGAAAAATGAGAATATCTGCTCTTTTGCCTGTTTAAAGCTGTTTTACAGTTATTTTTTACCTGCACTTTAAAAACTTGTCCTGTTTGTTGAATTTACCTGTTCAGGCTACACACTCAAGTGCGCTAGCCTGTGTTATATATTTACTGCATTTTCTGCTGTTTGTGTACTAAAAAGCAAAAAAAAAACAAAAAAATGATTCTTGTTTCCCACCTTTCCTGACCTAGAATAGTCCCTAATACAGGCTTTGCTGTATTCTGGACTTTTGGATAGTTCCTGTGTTGCCCATTTCCTTTCTTGGATAAAAGGAGGCTTCTTTGTTCACCAGTGGGAGTGGGGAGCTTAGAGCAGTCTATCTGTCCCTGGAGGAGTAAACCCAGCACAAGAATCGTGTAGTCTATTGTCCATTTTGGGCCAATTTCTAGCGCTTTCAAGTCCCCCTGTATAAAACCCGCTTTGGCGCAGTTTTTGCACTTGTTCCTACTCAGCAAAGCTCCTCGTGGTCCTGCAGAGTGGTGCTAGCAGCAGAGAGACAAAAAGAGCAACTGCTTACCTGATTAAGTATATTTTTTCTGCTGTTACCTGTGCGACTGTCCGTTCTCGCTGAAAAGCGAGAATATCTGCTCTTTTGCCTGTTTATAGCTTTTTTACAGTTATTTTTTACCTGCACTTTAAAAACTTGTCCTGTTTTTTTAATTTACCTGTTGAGGCTACACACTCACGTCCGATAGCCTCTGTTATATATTTACTGCATTTTATGCTGTTTGTGTACTAAAAAGCAAAAAAAAAATTGTCCTTATTTCCTGCCTTTCCTGACCTAGAATAGTCCCTAATACAGGCTTTGCTGTATTCTGGACTTTTGGATAGTTCCTGTGTTGCCCATTTCCTTTCTTGGATAAAAAGAGGCTTCTTTGCTCACCAGTGGGAGTGGGGAGCTTAGAGCAGCCTATCTGTCCCTGGAGGAGTGAACCCAGCACAAGAATCTTGTGGTCTATTGGCCACTTTGGACCAATTTCTAGCTCTTTCAAGTCCCCCTGTATAAAACCCGCTTTGGCATGTTTTTTGCACTTGTTGCTACTCAGCAAAGCTCCTCGTGGTCCTGCAGATTGGTGCTAGCAGCAGAGAGACAAAAAGAGCAACTGCTTACCTGATTAAGTATATTTTTTCTGCTATTACCTGTGCGACTGTCTGTTCTCGCTAAAAAGCAAGAATATCTGCTCTTTTGCCTGTTTAAAGCTGTTTTACAGTTATTTTTTACCTGCACTTTAAAAACTTGTCCTGTTTGTTGAATTTACTTGTTGAGGCTACACACTCAAGTGCACTAGCCTGTGTTATATATTTACTGCATTTTCTGCTGTTTGTGTACTAAAAAGCAAAAAAAAACAAAAAAATTATCCTTGTTTCCTGCCTTTCCTGACCTAGAATAGTCCCTAATACAGGCTTTGCTGTATTCTGGACTTTTGGATAGTTCCTGTGTTGCCCATTTCCTTTCTTGGATAAAAGAAGGCTTCTTTGTCCACCAGTGGGAATAGGGAGCTTAGAGCAGCATATCTGTCCCTGGAGGAGTGAACCCAGCACAAGAATCTTGAAGTCTATTGGCAGTTTTGGGCCAATTTCTAGCTCTTTCAAGTCCCCTTGTATAAAACCCTCTTTCGTGCGGATTTGCGCGATTTTGCGCATAGCACAGCGCCACTTAATCGGGTTTAAACCACTCTCGGCTCCACAAAGTCTACTCTTCACTTTTTCCCTTAAAACTGCTCTAGCTCTCAAAATAAACACCCTATTCTAAATCTAAAACCCGGAACTTGCTCATACAAGCAATTCTATAAGTTAGCACTAAGAAATTAAAAGCACTACATCCTCACATACTCCCTTCGAGTATTCTGTTCCCCATTGTCCCTTTTGATTCAATTATAAAGGAGTCCCCTATACTATTCTAGCATGTGCAAAGGTCAGTTGTCGGTTTCCTCTTCAGTCCAGCTGGTGAATCTGGGAATCTTGAGGCAATGTTACAACTATCTCATGTACACAGACAACCCTCTCCTCCTCCCAACAAGTTCTAACATATGTGAGAGATGCAACCATATAGCCAAACTGGAGGCTGAGCTCTCTCAACTCAGTACTGGCATAACCAGTCAGGAGGAGAAGGTAACCACACACGCCGCAGTTCTAGTCCCACATAGACCTACCACAACAGCAAACCAAACATATAAACGCACAAAAACATACTCGAAGGCTCTAAATAAAAATCTGCCTAAGCAGCAGAGACCTCCAAAGCAGGCATCCAAAAAACTGCTACCCCAAAACAGAACACGTGCATCACATAGTTCACAAAGCCAGTGTGCCGAACAGTCACAGCCCTTAAGGCTAAACAACACACCTGATACACTTGTAATAGGTGATTCTATTGTCAGATACACTGACGTCGCACTCACCAGGCTGAACAAGGAGAAGGTCACTGTGAGCTGCCTGTCAGGCGCTAGGATTCGCCACTTAACACAAGCACTCAGGTCACTCCAAGGCAAGTACAAATATGACTCAGTTATTGTCCATGCTGGTGTGAATGACCTGAGACGTACCTCCCTGGACTACATGAAAAGAGACATAGAGGAGCTCTCTGAGCATGTAGCCCAGGCCGGTATGACCCTGACCTTGAGTAGCATCTTACCCTCACCAAGAATGATGCCACAATATAAAGACAAGATGATCAATTTCAACAATTGGCTAAAGTTTTGGTGTCATTCAAAGATGATCCAGTGCCTGTCAGCCTGGGATGACATGCTCGACAAGCCATGTTGCTTCGCTAGGGACGGCTTGCACCTGTCACCCCTGGGCTTTCGGATATTGGCAAAGGCTCTTGCCACACCCATAGTGCCTTTTTTAGGCAAGGCTCAAAAGACATACCCACCTCCATAGATAACACAAGGAAAAAGAAACTAAGGGTAATGCTACTCAACGCCAGAAGTCTAAACCTCAAGATGCATGCACTCGAAGCTCTCCTCAGCATGGAAAGCATCGATGTCTGTGCAGTGACAGAAACCTGGTTCAAGGCTCCTGAGAGCACCCCAGCACTACCAGGTTATACCTCATACCATGCTTTTCATCCCCAAAACTTGGACCGAACCACAAAAGGAGGGGGAGTATCCATATTCATCAAAGATACCCACACCTCCAGGTTGGTGGCACTGCACGAAGCATCGGAGACCATCCATGTGCAACTAACAGTGGGTAAAACTGCCTTTCAGTTTATAGCCTGCTACAGACCACCCTCCCAAACTCAGGAACCCCACTCGGATTTCCTGAGAACACTGGAAAATATGAAGGTCTCTCCAAACACCATTATATTGGGAGACTTCAACTACCCAAACATAGACTGGGAGCATTACTCAAGCCCCAATATCTTAGCCCAAAAGTTCCTAGAATTTATAAACTCAAATACTATGGAACAACTAGTCACCACTCCCACAAGAGGGGAAAACATATTGGACCTGATCATCACCAACATGGAGACTCTATGCTCCATAACAGAGGTATACCCCTCACTGGTTAGATCGGACCATAAATTAATCTCACTGGATGTCCACATCCCAACCCCACCCCCAGCCCTGAAAACCACAGTGAAAAACTTCTCTAAAGCAAACTTTTCACTCCTCAAAACAGAGGTGAAATCCTTCAAACACCCGGGGCCAGTGGAAACTACGGTCCAAACTGCAGAATCCTTTATAACAGCATTCTATGGACACCTCCAGGAATGCATGGATCATGCAATCCCAAATAAAACCAAAACCCAATCCCCCAAAGGCAGGCATCCTGTCTGGTGCACCCCAGCCATAAATAAACTATACAACAGAGGGAGGAAGCTACTACATGACAGAGCAAAATCCCTAAAAGGGAAGGCATCTCTGATCAGTATTAGCAAAAAACTACGGTCCCTCATAAAATCATCTAAGGCCAGCTTTGAGAGAAAAATTGCACAGGACACTAAAGATAATCACAAGGCTTTCTTTAGTTTTGTTAGGAACCTGGGTGGTAACTCCCAGGTATGCTCACAGTTAGTCCAAAATTACAAAAAATACACTGAACCCACAGACATTGCCAACATCCTGGCTGCCAGGTTCAGTGCAAACCCCCCCCCTCCACCCAAAAGAGCAAATACCCATCCCAGCTGAGTGCTGCCCCCCTGACATCTCAGATGCTCAGGTAAGAGCCGCCCTCCCCAAAGCAAAAAACACAGCATCAATGGGACCAGACGGTGTCCCAGGCTGTGTCCTATAT